>NW_006921780.1:794519-819162 GCF_000298275.1 Orycteropus afer afer | reverse complement strand
TATATATATATATATATCTCCCAACAAACTCCTGGTTTTCCCAGATTGTGAATTTTCTATTGACTAATGAATTGAATGTAGCCACTCTCAGAAGGAAGGCTGGGCAATCTACTTCCGTAAAGATACTGCCTCCGAAACTCAGGGAGGGGTTGCAAGGAATTGGAAACGACTGGATGGCTATGAGTTTGCTTTTGGTTTAATGAATGCTGGAGGAGAGGTGATGGCAATACATTCTTCTCCCCACCCACAAAACCCAGAACTGGAGAATCAGAACTTCAGAGCTGCATCTTGGACCTGCACTGGCGCCTCAAGCAGTGCACAGCAGGACAGCTAGTGTGAGGGTACTTCATGGGCTCCAAAGACATGCAGTTGACTCCATCCTTTGTTTATCTTCACCATCCACTCATCCAGAAACCACCACGAAGACCTAGAGGGACCAAGGCCTCCCCGGAGGAAAGGGCAGACATGAGGATCTCTAAGCATGCAGGAGTTGGAGATCCTTTGGGGTGAAAAGATGGAAGAAATGGAAAGGGAGGAAATTCCTAGAAAGAGTAAGAAGGGCATTCTGTCGGGGTCCCCTCTTCTTGAGAGCTCAGTTTGGCAATCATTTCCTCCACCAAGCCCTCAAACCAGACACTTGGGTTCACAGGGTCCCTCCAGGTACCTGGACATCTGAGGCCCAGGGAATGGTGAGTCAAAAAATAACAGAGGAGTTACAGGAATTGCACAACTTTATAGTACTGCACTGGTCTAGAGACCTAGAACAGTACAGGACTCCAGACCAGTGCAGCTCTGGTGGCTTAGTGCATAAGGCATTTGATTGCTAACCAGAGGCTGGCAGTTCAAACCCACCTACCAGCCACTCCTCTGAAGGAAGGTTGGGGATTCTACTTCTATAGTGATACTGCTTCGGAAACCCAAGGAGGGCGTCACTATGAGTCGAAATCGACTCAACAGCAGTGAGTTTTTTTTTTTTTTTTTTAATTAGGTCTAGAGAGGCCTCCATTTCTTTCCTCCCAGATTCTAAATCCCTTGAGTCTCTACCCTCCCACCAAAATTTCTCCATTTCAACCCCAAAGCAAACGGGGATGGCTCGCTGCTGCCCTCTGCTGATGAGAGGCATCCACAACTCTTCTTTCCAGCTCTTCTTTCCTTCACCATCCAAGCAGCAGGCTCAATGGTCCAGACGCATCCATACAAAACTAAGGACACACTAACCCCAGCTGAAACACACACAAGCTCATATTCAGAAGCACAAATATGCACATGCCCCGAGAATCCTTCATATATTCACAAATACATATGCACAAGTGCAGTGTAGTAAATTACTTAGTATGGCTTTTCTACCCATAAGTCATTGTAAACTCAGTGGTGGAATGAGCAACTGAGGAGCTCCTGATTGTAAATGTTATCCACCTAGGTTATTTCTGTTGGGCGTGGCACAAAGCAATGTTATGGGAGGCTCAATCTCAAGTGCTTAGAATTCTGTTGTTATGATTGGTTGGTTTGGCCACTCTGCCAAGCTCAAAAGGAGGCCTCCTAGAGGCAGAACTCTCTCTGACTGCTGGCTGAGGAAGGACACGCTCCTGCGAGAGATGTGCTGCTACAAGAGACACGTGCTGCTGGGAAAGAGACTCAAGAGACACCGAGGGGCACGCACTGTTGGGAGAGAGACTGTGAGAGACTTTTGGCTGAGAGACGGTGGGCTGGGAGAGAGACTGAGCGTTCCTGAATTTGAATTGTAACCTGGTGCTTCCTTAATAAACCTCATAATCTGTGAGTTCTGTGTGGCCACTGCAGTGAATTATCGAACCCAGGAGAGAGGTGGTGGTGCTTTGGGAGGAACAGTTGGTGAAAGGGCTGGAGGGAGGCAGCATGTCCGGCCTTGAAGTAATAGGTCTTGGGCTATTGATGGTGATTCTATCTTCCTCTTGTGGGATTAGAGGAGGTCAGAACATGTGGCTTCCCTGCCCTTTTTGCAACAAGCTAATACACTTTACAAATAAAAAGCCATACCCAACCCAGAGAGACAGGAACACAATCCTCAAAACAAACTAGGATGGACAGAGACACTCACCAACACACAGACACATAAGTGCCTTTCATTTATTCATTTATTAAATGTGCAGTCCATAGATATTTATTCAGTGTATGGTTGCAGCAGTATATTGACAGAGAACTTCCAGAAATGCAAGCTGGATTCAGAAGAGGATGTAGAATGAGGGATATTATTGCTGATGTCAGATGGATCTTCGCTGAAAGCAAAGTATACCAGAAAGGTGTTTACTTGTGTTTTATTGACATGCAAAAGCATCCAACTGTGTGGATCATAACAAATTATGGATAACATTGAGAATAATGGGACTAGAACACTTAATTGTGTTCATGAGGAACCTGTACGTAGACCAGGAGGCTGTCATTTGAGCAGAACAAGGGGATACTGCATGATTTAAAATCAGGAAGGGAGTGTGTCAGGGTGGTATCCTTTCACCATACTTATTCAATCTGTATGCTGAACAAATAATCCAAGAAACTGGGCTATATGAAGTAGAGTGCACCATCAGGATTGGAGGAAGATTCATTAAGAAATCTGCCATATGCAGATGGCACAACTTGCTGAAAGTGAGGATGACTTGGAACACTTACTGATGAAGATGAAAGACTACAGTCTGCAGTTTGGATTACATCTCAACATAGAGAAAATGAAAATCCTCACAAATGGACCAATAAGCAACATCACAACAAATGGAGAAAAGATTGAAGTTGTCAAAGATGTCATATTACTTGGTTCCACAATCAACACCTATGGAAGCAGGAATCAAGACAGCAGATGAGGTATTGCATTGGGAAAATCTTCTGCAAAAGACCTCTTTAAAGTGCTGAAGAACTAAGACATCTCTTTGAAGACTAAAGTGCACCTAACCCAAGCAATGGTATTTTCGATTGCCTCATAAGCATGTGAAAGCTGGACAATGAATAAGGAAGATCAAAGAAGAGTTGATACTTTTGAGTTGTAGTTTTGGCGAAGAATACTAAAAGTACCATGAACTACCAAATGAACAAACCAACCTGTCTTGGAAAAGTGCAGCCGGAATGCCCCTTGGAAGCAAGAATGGCCAGACTTAGTCTCACCTACTTTGATCGTGTTGTCAGAAGGGACCATTCCCTGGAGAAGGAGAGGGTCAAGAAAAAAGGGGAAGGCCCTCAATGAGATGGATAGCCACAGTGCCTGCAGTGATGGGTTCAGGCATAGCAAGGATTGTGAGTCTGGCACAGGACTAGGCAGTGTTTTGTTCTGTTGTACATAGGGTTGCTGTGAGCTAAACTGACAGCACCTAACAATAACAACAACGATGTCTGTGTCATAATTCGAGTCCCTGGGGAACACAACAAACAAACAAACAAACAAACAAATAAATAAAATAGGGTCATCCTCACGGTACAGCGATACTCCACTCTAGAGGGTTGAGAGAGATAGTAGACAAATATGAAAATATATCAGGTGGTACAACAACAGCACCAATAAAATAAATTATATTTAAACAAAAATAATCATGTGTTAAGTACTATGGATACCGTAAACAAAACAATCAAACCCACTGCCATCAAGTCAATTCTGACTCATAGCAACCCTATAGGACAGAGTAGAACCACCCCAAAGGCTGTAAATCTTTATGGAAGAAGACTGCTTCATCTTTCTCTTGGGGCTGATGAGTTCAAAACACCAATACTTTGGTTAACAGCCCGATGCTTTTAACTACAGCATCACCGGAGCCCTTTGGATACTATAAACCAAAAACTAAACTCAATGCCGTGGAGTCAGATCCAACTCATAGCAACCTCTCCTTGGGTTTCCGAGGCAGTATCACTACAGAAGTAGATTGCCCAAACTTCCTTCCGAGGAGTGGTTGGTGAGTTTGAACGTCCAGCCTTCTGGTTAGCAGTCTAACGCCTTAGGCACTACACCACCAGAGCTCCCTTGAATACTATAGGAAATAAATAAAGCAAAATAATAATAGGGAGTGGATTGGAAGGAGGAATGGATATTCTTATAGATGGTCAGAGAAAGCTGCTCTGCTACAGGGATATTTGAGAGAGATCTCAATGAAGTAGGGGATTTGGCTATGCAGATGTCTGAAGGAAGAATGCATCAAGTAGTGTAAATGCAAAAGTCCTGAGGTAGGCGTGCACTTGGAGTATGAATGAGCCAGATTTTGTTTCTTTCTACTCTATATGAAGGACCATGGAGAGGCGAGTTGTGGTGACAGTACTTAAGAAAGTAGTAAGAAGAAAAAGTCCAGACCAGGAGGAGATAATACTCTTAGCTTAGTGCTCCTTGCCTGTCTTTCTACTTCTGACACTCAGGTTTGGTGGTGATTTTCAGGAAGAAGAGAGACTAGGTTGTCAAAGCTTTATTTATTTATTTATTCATTCATTCGTTCGTTTGTTTGTTTGTTTTATTTCCTGTTAATTTTATTGTAGTGAAATATGCATAACAAGAAGTTTGTCATTTTAACCATTTTAAGTGTACAATTTAGTGACAGTAATTACATTCACCATGTTGTGCTATCGTCACCACTATTCATTTCTAAAAGTCTTATGTCACCCAACACATAAACTAAGGAGCTCTGGGGGCATAGTGGGTAAGGTTGGCTGCTAACCACAAGGTTGGTGGTTCAAACCCACCATCTGCTCCATGGCAGGAAGATGAGGCAATCTACTTCTATATTTACAGCTTTGGAAACTCAAAGCAGGTGGCTGAGTCAGAAAAGACTTGATGACAGAGTTGGTTTTTTTTTTATAACTGAGAAACTTAGTATCCCTTTGGCAAGAACTTCTATTCCCTCCTCCTAGCACCTGGTAACCACTTGTCTCTGCATTTGCCTATTCTAAATATTTCATCGGCACATAACAACAACACAACAACAAATATTTCATGTAAGTCGGATTATATGATATTTGTCCTTTTGTGTCTGATTTACTTTTCTCAACATAATATTTTCAAGATTCATCATGTCATAGCATGAATCAGAATTCCATTCCTCTTTATGGCTAAATAATATTCCATTGTAGGTACACACTACTATCAAAATTTTTTATTTTTTGTCCTTGTGGATTACTGCCCTGTCTCCATGCCCATATGCCCAGGAAACCAGCCTTCTATCCCACCCCTAAATCTTAGGAACAGAGGAGCCAGGTTTCTCCAGCTCACTTTTATCAGCTAAAGCAGCAATTGTCCCTAAAACAGCTCTCCTCTGCTCCTTTAACTTCCCTTCCCCCCTCCCTTTAATCTCAAAGCCTCACTGGCTCAGTTCATAATAGACTTGCTTCTCCACATAATCCCACTCACCACCCCCAGATCCCTGAGCTTTAAGATCCCCAACCCAGCTATCCTCAACACCAGTTATGCATTAGAATGTCCTGAGGGACTTTTATACAACACAGTGCCTTGGCCTCATCCCCAAGAATTAATTGTTCTGGGGTGAAGCACATGCATCAGTACTCTTAAACCTCTCCCCAGGTGATCTTAATGCTCACCAGGGTCAGTCCCACCAAGCTAAGCAAGGCCTTCTTGCTAGGCATTGCTCTTGGGGAGTCTGTACACCGCGATGGTGCCCTGCCCTCTTCTCACCACTAGCAGTTCTGTGTTTATTGCCAATCCTGCATCCCACTGTCCTCCTACTAGGGGGAAGCTCAATTAAGATCCCCCAACTCTGCTTCGTCCCTCATCTCTCCCACACTAATGTTCACAATTCTGCCTAATTAGACTAACTTTTTGAGTCTACTGAAATTTAATCACATAATTCTTCTCATGCAACTGGGGGTGTCCTGGGGCTGAGTCCCAGTATCAGATGGATGATCTTGAGGACAATGTCCTTTCCATTAGACTAGACACAGTTCTCCAGGACAGGATATACGCCTCCCCTACCAAACTTGAGGATTCTCTGGGTGCTGCAACCAGTTAAAGCATTTAGCTGTTAACTGGAAGGTTGCAAGTGCGAGTTCTCCCAGAGGCACCTTGGAAGAAAGGCCTGGTAAATGCTGGTACTTCCGGAAAGTCAGCCATTGCAAACCCGATTGAGCACAGTTCTCCTCTGACGCACACGGGGTTACCATGAATCTGAGCTGTTTGTCAAATTTGGGGTTCCTTGAAGACAAGGACTACACATGTCCCCTCAGTCTGCAGCTCACCAAGGGCAGGGACGATGCTGGGTGCCCCCGCCCCATCAGAAAGGCAGCCTGGTGGTTGACAGCAAAGCACATGGGGAGTGAAACCAGACCCAAGAGAGGATTCTACTCTAGATGCTGTCCCTTCCTTTCCATGTGGCTGTAGGCAGGTTAGTTATTTAACCTTACTAGTCCTTGCTCAGGAGCTCTGGTAGCATAGTGGCTAAAGCACTTGACTGCTAACCAGAAGGCTGGCGGTTCAAACCCACCAGCCACTCCTCGGAAGGAAGGTTGGGCAATCCTACTTCCGTAGTGATACTGCCTCGGAAACCCAAGGAGGGGTTGCTATGAGTCGGGGCCGACTCGACGGCACATAACAACAACAAAAACAGTCCTTGTTTGCTTCATCTGAAAACAGGGATAACAGTATTTGTTTTATGGGGTGGTTGAGAGGATTAAGTGAGTTAATATCCATAGAACTCTGAGAACAGTCCTAGGCACACAGTAAACAGTCAGTAAATATTACCAGTACCCATTGCCCATGAGTCAAGTCAGACTCATGGTGACCCCATGTGTGTCAGAGTAGAACTGTCTTCCATAGGATTTTCAATGGCTGATGTTTTGGAAACAGATGACCAGGTCTTTCCTTCACAATGCCTCTGGGTGGACTTGAGCCTCCAATGTTTTGGTTAGCAGCCAAACACATAACTGTTGACATCACTCAAGGGCTGCCAGTAAATATTAGCCATGATTGTTTTCCATTTAGGAGCTCCCCAAAGCAGTGCCCTTTAAATATTCCTCCTGCTGGGTTTGTCCTCATCCCCATGCATAAGGCCCTGCCCAGGCAGGAGCAGGTGGCCACGGAGACTGTGGTCGGTCGTAGTCCCTAAGGACTCTACTTCACCTACAAAAAAAAAGGAGCGAAGCAGCCAAAGGTTATATATGGAGTTAAGAGAAATATTAATACTTTTTTGAGCACAAAAGCAAAAAGATCAAGGGGTCAGGGAGTGAGCAGGAAGGCAATTTACAACCCTCAGCAGGAGAAGTCACCCTGAGAGATGAAAATGAATTCTTTGTCTCAATGAGGGCTAAGAACAGCAGAACAATTCAGTAAAGTGTCTTCTTTCCCCTGGAGGGGGAGGAGGATCACGTCCCTGCTGCCTACCAGAGACAGAGAATGGAAAGGGTGAGTTCCTGATTTCTAGTCTGGAAAATAATCCTGATTATAAAGGAGACCCTGAGTCCCCAGGTGAGGAACCACCAGAGGTCACCTTGTCCCCCCCACTGCTGCAGTGACTGTAGCCCTGAGCAGTGAGAGACGTGCCCCTTCTCCACAAGTCCTCCCAGAACAGGAGGCTATTCTTCATTCTTTCTCTGCTTTAGTGTCTGCACAAGTACTTCAAGATATTAGGCACTGAGCTTTCTGCTACACCAGTCCATTTTCTCATGTTCTCCTTTCCTTCAGATGCATTTGAGATACAGAATAATGGCAGAGACAGGGGACAGGGACAGCCATAATGGCAATGGAGAGGGACTCCAATCTGCACCACGAGCGGGAGGGGCTGAAGGTAGGAGGCAAGACAACATCAGTCTAAGCCCCGGGACCACTCCTCAGTGGTTTGGGGGTCCTGAGTCTGGGTCCAGCCAGGCCTGGTCTGTCTGTAAAGAGCACCTTGGTCCTGCACAGGAGCAGGGGGAGGAATTCTGGGGCCTGGAAACTGGTGGTTCCTTGTCTCAGCTTTTCCAACTGTGCTTTATGTCTTGTCAAGGGTCAGTGTATTTATCCATCCCCTTCCACCTCTGCGCAATGCAAGACATTATGAGACCCAGCTCATTGGCACGTTGAGCTATGAGGCTGAAAGAGGAAGTCACTGAAACCAGGAACACTAGGCAGCAGTGGAGTCACTGGGTGGCCATTTTCAGCCCCTGAGAGTGGGGGAAGGTGGACCAAGGAGGTCAAGGCCTGTGGATAGAGATTGGGTTTCAGAATATATCTCAGTAAAAAGAATAAAGATTAGACACCAGGCAGGACTATCCACTGAGGAACAGTATCCAAAAGATTTAGAGAGAGATGATCTGGATGGGTTGAAGCTGCTTGGAGGCAGAAGCTGAGAAAAGATGACCTTGCCAAAGATGGGCTCCCATGGTGTGTTTCTCATGGACCTGCACTGCCTATGAACAACAGTGATCCATTCCATATCAACCATTCTCAGCCCTTCCTTTTTCAATGCTTCATATTCCAGCTCCAACATGGGGAGACAATTTGTGCTAAATGGACCAGTTATCTCTTATTAAGTTTAATGAGGATTTCATTGCCTGAGCTCAAAGGGATTGGAAGATTTTTGCTTCAAATGAGCAGCCCAGTTGAGAAGATCTGTTCACAGAAAGAGAGGATTTGGATTCAGGGGACCCAGGGCAGGGGCACTGAGGTTATCAGCAGGGAGGTGAATGTGTGGGGGAGGGGATATTGGGAAATAAACTTAATTAGGAAAAACATGGAGAAAGCAATGTGAACAAAAGAAACAAATGTCAAGCTTCAGAAATGGATGTAGCCTCACACAACATGAAGTCGATTCCCCTTCAAGATGGGGAATGATTTGTCAAAAGTTGGAAAGCAAGTTATAGTAGAGTCTGGACCAAACCCCAGGCTTCCCATCTCTCAGGCCAAGATTTGCCCTCATATCTCATTAACTCCTTCTTTCCCACCTCTGCATCACCAGAAACAAAACAAACAAACAAAAAACAACCAGATCACTTGCCTCAGAGCTGATTTCAACTCCTGGCAACTCCATGTGTGTCAGAGTAGAACTGTGCTCCATAGGGTTTGAAATCACTGATTTTTTTCAGAGGAAGATCCGCAGTCCTTCATTGCAAACACTTTTATTATGATAGGTGCCCCTTTTGCTCAAACATTTCTGTACATTAGCAGCTCTGACCTCCTGTAGGTATATGAAAATCAGGGAGAGAAACAAGTGAGTAGGAAGGTGGTTACTAAGAAGGGAGGATTCTCACATCTTCTTCTTTTCATCTTTAGTTTTAGTTTCCTTGGGTTCTGTCCCCAAAGCCACAGTCTCTTGATCATTAGCATTCCCCAGTGTTCACCCAAACACCTAACACCACCCATGATTGTATCTAGTTAGTACCAGGTCTGAGTTATAAGGCATGGCTTATGTCTGAGCTACAAATAATCAAGTTGACAGCCAGGACTATGGACTGAAGTTGTGTTAAGGTAGTTGAACAACAGAGTAAGTTAAGGGTGAAGTTAGAATAAGCTTCCTATGAATGGAAATATAATGGTCTGGCTTACATAGCCCTGATGATAGGAGGGACCATTAATTTAAAATACAACTCTTAACAAAATCACTCCAACACTCTTAACCCCAAAAGCAGGCTTACTAAGAGTTTTAGTTAAGATTAATTAATTAATTAATTAGTACATTCATCTATCTATCCATCCCACAACACATATATTAAAAGCTTATTCCATGCCAGGCAGTAGGCCAAGCACCTAGGATAAAAGGATGAATAAAACACACCTTGGTGATCCAGGAGCTCATAGTCTAGTGGGAAACACTGCCAGATAATTACCAAAGAGTTGGGAAATGCAAAGGTAGAAAAATGCCCATGTTTTTTAAGAGTGCAGAGCAGGGATTACTGAATTCAGCTTGGAGGCACTAAAGAAAGTTTCCTAGACCTGCGTACTGAGAATTAGTATTTTCAGTCAAAGTTTGGAGTGTAGTCTCAGATAAGACAGTTCCCTTCTCTGAGCCTTGGTTTCTTGCCAGCTCTGATTCCCTGGTACTGTGATACTCTGCCTCCAATGTAAAGTCAGGGTCCATTTCCTGGGATACTGCAGGGGGGATCCCATACTCAGGGTGTTCTATAGCTGCTTCAGGAAATTCTCAGAGTCCATTTCCAGCCAAGATTCCTCCCAAGGCCCAGGGTGGAGGACACATTCCTAACTCCTACTCCCTGCATATGTCATGGTGGCCTTTACTCCATGTGACAGCCATGCTTCAGGCCAGTGGCACTCCTCCCTGCTCCCACTGGCTTCCCGGCTTCTGTGCCAGGGAACAGGCCTAACAGTGCCTGCCAGGCAGGGTCTGGTTGCTGGCTCTGGTGGCATTTCCTAAATGGACAGATGGAGAATGTTGGTTTAATGTCCCTCTAGTGCCTCTATTCCAGACTCCAAGACACAGCCAGCAATAAGGACTTGGCATCCAGTCCCCCTCTTTCAGGCAACAGCAAATTCCCCTCCTCTACCAGTCTTTAGCACTGAGTCTCAAATCTTCCTCTAGCCCCATCCCCAGGTCCTCCCTTGCAGAGCCCTAGGGTAGTCTTTGGGAACAAATCCAGGGAAAAGCAAATCCAGGGGAAAAATATTCCCCCACATTCCCAGATCCACCACCTTCAGTGGCCCACTTTCAAGAACGGCACCACGCTATCCTGTTGTTCAGACTACACATACTTGGGAGTCTGCACTTGACTGCTCACTCTCCCCCCCCCCCATTCACACTCAATTACTCTTCAATTCTTGTTGAGTGTTATTTCCAAGGCAATGGTCCATTTCCTTCCTTCTCCACTGTCACTGCCCTGGTCCATGCTCTCCTCCTGGCCTGTCTTGGTCACAGCAATGACCGCTCCATATCTGCTCATGCCCTTCCTCATCACTTCCAGTCTCTGCAGTGCAGTGAACTCTCTCAAGCTCACTTCTGGACACATCATGCCCCTGCTTAAAACTCACTAGTGGCTCCCATTGCCCTTAGGATCAGACACAGAATCTCCCCCTTGGCCACCAGAGCCTTCCAGGGATGGACTTGCCTTGCCTCCCAGATTTGCTGCTCCCTAGGAGCTCTGGTAGCATAGTGCCTAAGGCACTTGACTGCTAACCAGAAGGCTGGCGGTTCAAACCCACCAGCCACTCTTCGGAAGGAAGGTTGGGCAATCTACTTCCGTAGTGATACCGATTCGGAAACCCAAGGAGGGGTCACTATGAGTCGGGGCCGACTCGACGGCACATAACAACAACAACAAACTCTCCCTCTTGACCCTTCTCCAGCTCTACCAGGTTTGTCTGAGTTCTTCGGATTGGCCACATTTCTCTTATTGTCAGGTCTTGACACATACTGTTCTCTTGCCTGGAATGTTCACTTGCACCCCAGGCCCTACCTCTACCTCACCCCTAGACTAAGCTCTACTCATCCCTTAGAACTTACACTAAATGCCATTTCTCCCCAAAAGCCTTCTCTAATTCCTCCAAACAGGTTAGATCACCTGTTATTGCCCCCAAGCACCCTCTGTTTCCATCGGTAACATTAATCACACCTGTCATTAGGTATTCAGTGTCTGTTTCTCCTGCTGAGTCATACAGCCCTGTATAGCCAAAGACTGTGCCAGTATTGTTCACTCTATAACCATGGCACCTGGCACACAGTAGGATCTTACAATTGAGAAAAGGAGGGAGATGTTCTAAAAAGGATTTCTTCGAGTAAGGAGGAGGGAGACTCATTTTAGAGAGTGCAGAGCCAGAGGCCAGCAATGAGACTGCAGGAGGGACTTCTCCACCAAGTAGGCATCTGAAAAGTCCCGGGAAATCCTGCTCCAGAGAGAACTAGAAGAAGAGCAGAAACGGCTTAGAACTTTATCTTTTCTTGTTCAGGGTGAGTATGTGTGGGGAGACACATATCACCTCAATGTGAAAAAAAAAGAAAATCCCAGGGAACAGTGAACAAAGCTATAAATACAGCTGAGCATCAGGTGACATCACCTGAGCACAGTCTGGAGATTTATGACCAAGTCACACGGCCCTAAAATGTATTTATAACGGTGTAACTCTCTAGTACTTCTCCCTGCCCGGCTGTCCTCCCTCTTCCCCTGTTCAGTTGTGGTCACATCCTTGTTCTTCTGAGGCTTCATTCATTAGGCTTCATTCATTAGGCTGAATCAGACCCTGCTCTGGGGTACCTGGTTGCTTTGAGGAGTGGAGCTGTCACTCTATGCTGTGCATTCAGAAGCCTGCAGTGGCTCCCCATTTCCTAGTGAGTCATGAACCCCGAAGTCAGACATTCAATATATGCAAGGCGGTGCCTTGTAAGACCTTAACTTACCTTCTACTTCATGGCTAGCTTTGCTGTCTCCAGCCTTCTTCACATACTGTACATGTACCCTAATCTCTAACAACTAGTGTTTGCCCAAATGGTGTTGTTAGTTGACATCAAGTTGTCAGAACTCGTGGCAACCATATGTATAACAGAACGAAATGTTGCCCGGTCCTGCACTATCTCCATCATCGTCCAAATAATCCCTCGGTTTTACCCTTTGCTTGTGCTTTTCACTCCACAAGATGTCCTTCTCTACCACAGATCTCCGGATCAAAATTTCTCCTTCAAATCCCAACTCAGAGCCAACATTTTCCCTGAGAAGCCCAACCAGATGCCTTGCTTTTAGTTCACTTTTTCTAATGCCACTGGCCCTCCATTCTCTGCTCCTTTGTTATTTTTCACTGAGAATAACTTTAGGAGCCACCTGTTTATTATTATAGTCATGAGTGTACATGTCTTGGAGTCCTCAGGTGATGCAAATGGTTAATACTTTTACCTGATGTTACTTGAAAAGGTTGTGGTCTGAGTTCACCCAGAGGCACCTTGGAAGAAAGACCTGGGAATCTATTTCTGAAAAGTAAGCCATTAAAAACC
This sequence comes from Orycteropus afer afer, assembly GCF_000298275.1. NCBI lineage: Eukaryota > Metazoa > Chordata > Mammalia > Tubulidentata > Orycteropodidae > Orycteropus > Orycteropus afer. Next base: position 806,299 of record NW_006921780.1, on the reverse strand, counting down.
CTGTGGAGCATAGTTCTATTGTGATATACATGGGATCTCCATGAATAGGAGTCAACTTGATGACAACTGGTTTTTGGTGCATGTCTCTTCTTCTCCTCAACTGTGAACACCTTCCTCACACATCTTTGTTCCTCTTTTGGGGTCTGCTCAGGATCTACCATGACAGAGAATGTTGAATAAAATGTCTGTCCTATCTGTCCTTTCTGTGAACCTGGTCCTCGTTGAACATCTACATGTCCAGCACATTTTACAGACATTATTTTCAATCCTCACAACTGCAAAGTAGGTGGTCCCATTTTCATTTCTGTAGAGGGAAACTGAGGCAAAGAGAGGTTAATTAGCTTGTTCAAAGTCACACAGCATGCACATTTGAACACAGAAGTCTCATCCACTATGTCAAACTTTACTATGTATTTTTTATTCTTGGAGACCTTGGGCTGTGTGTTCTACAGCCTAGTTTCTATCTAGTATCCTAAGGTTTGCATTCTCTTGACAAAGGTGCTGCACACAACAGCCTATGGCTGTCTTCGCAGCTGGCTGTATTGTGACTAGTTCAGGCACAGGGATTATCAAAGTGGAGTTTTCTGAGGAAGCTCGTTCAGAGAGCTGCGGCTATGAAAAGAGAAGCCCCAGGCCCTATCTGTGTTCTAGGGGCTTTCTCCTCCCCTTGCTCATTTACATGGTGAAAAACAAAGCTCAGAGCAGAGCTGGAGCCATCTAGAGGAGAGAGTCTGTGAGATAAGCAGTCACCAGCAACCACCCACTCTCAGAACATTGGCTCACCTCTTCACTCTCCACTCCTCTGCTTCTGGATTTCCTTGGGCCATTTTACCACCCCCTCTGTTTAGAGTCAAAAGGGAAAAAGAAATGAAGGTCAACTGAGATTCTCCCTCTCACAAACCAGCCATCAAATAAAGATTGCTCAATCTTCCTTCCAAGGAGTGGCTGGTGGGTTTGAACTGCCAACCTTCTGCTTAATAGTCAAATGCTTTAGGCACTAGGCCACCAGAGCTCCCTTAAGGAAGGTAGGGACCAGAAATACCAAAGATGGGGTGAGAGTTGGTATAGTTTAGATAGGCTAGGACCTGGTTCATGGTCTTCTTCTGTAGGTTTCAGACGGGAGTGGGGACAGGCGATGAGGAGAAAAGCAAGCCAAAGAAAGTTAGAAAAAAAATATGTGTTTTTCCACTTCTTCCTAAGTCACAGGCATGTGGCTTAAAGCATTGAATAAAAACCAAAATATTTACCAAGCAAAGTGATTTTCATGATAATTTGCTATTAATATTATTTACATTTCTCATCTCCGTTTACTTCCCAGAATTGAAAACTGACTAAAAGATAATGCTGAGAAACTAGAAGTTGTCCAACCATAGGAGTTCTCTTCAGCTCTGCCTGCCCAGGCCACATAATCTACTTGCAATCTAAAATCTTGCTGTAGATTCTCCAAGAAAGTTTGCCTTTCCTGATAAGGTCACTTCTTAAATGTTCATTCCACAATCTGAGAGTTCTACTGCTGCTTTAACCCCCTCCTGAGTTCATACTAAAGAGTGAGTGACTCCATACTCTACACACACACAGACCTACCTTCAAAGTGTATTTTGAAAGCGTGTAGGGCCTAGGTTTGGAGCAATTCTTTGCCCAAAATGTATAAATTTCTAACAGTGTAATTATAGACACCTTGATACTTGATGAGGAGGCATATTGGGGTATACTAGAGACATCTTCTAGATCCCTTGAAAGTATAACTAGCCAAAGAGCTCACAACCAGAAGTAGACTTACCATGAAGTTAATGAACCTTGCCCCTCCTCTGAAAAAAAAAAAAAAAAAAAACCTTACTGCTGTTGAGTCAATTCGAGTCATAGCAACCCCTCCTTGGGTTTCTGAGGCAGTATCTCTACAGTAGTTTGCCCAATCTTCCTTCCGAGGAGTGGCTGGTGGGTTTGAACCACCAGCCTTCTGGTTACCACTCAAATGTCTTAGGCACTATGCCACCAGAGCTTCCAAATCTTGCCCAGGGCTCTTCTAAGGCCCTATGAGAGATCCTTCCAGTATATTCACGTGATTATAAGTAAAAGATGCCAGAGTAAGTTATTTTGACCATAACTCTCTTTTCACTAGTTCTTTCCATCCATCCATCTTTCTTATGTCAGGTGGTAGAAGATCTGGCTAAGGAGAAATTTAGTTGAGAATATATTTAGTTTGGAGCCAAAACAAGGCCAGGAGCTAACTATGAAACAGATCGTCAGCTGCTCATATGCATGTTCAAGTGGAAGCTGAAGAAAATTAAAACAAGTCCAGGAGGCCAAAATATGACCTTGATTACATTCCACTTGAATTTAGAGACTGTTTGAAGAATATACTTGATACATTGAACACCAATGACTGAAAACCAGAGGAATTGTGGGATGACACCAAGAACATCATCCATGAAGAAAGCAAAACATCATTAAAAAAATAGGAAAGGAAGAAAAGATCAAAATGGATGTCAGAAGAGACTCTGAAACTTGCTGTTGAATGGAGAGTAGCTAAAGCAAATAGGAGAAATGACAAGTTAAAGGAGCTGAACAGAAGATTTTGAAGAGCAGCTTGAGGAGACAAAGTCAATTATTATAATGAAATGTGCAAAGACCTGGAGTTAGAAAATCGAAAGGGAAGAACATGCTCAGCATTTGTCAAGCGGAAAGAACTGAAGAGAAAAGTCAGCCTCAAGTTACAATATTGAAGGATTCTATGGTCTGACTCCATGGCACATAACAACAACAACAACAACATGGGCAAAATATTGAATGATGAAGGAAACATCAAAAGAAGATGGCAGGAACACACAGAGTCAGTGGGCAAAAAAGAATTGGATGATGTTCATCCATTTCAGGAGGTGCAATATGATCAATCTGTGTGCTGAGCAAATAATCTGAGAACCTGAACTATATGAAGAAGAACTTGGCACTAGGATTGGAGGAAGACTCGTTAACAACCTGTGATACGCAGATCACACAACCTAGCTTGCTGAAAGTGAGGATGATTTTAAGCACTTACTGACGAAGATTTAAAACTGCAATCTGCAGTGTGGATTACAACTCAACATAAACAAAACAAAAGTTCTCACAACTGGACCAATAAGCGGCATTATGATAAATGGAGAAAAGATTGAAGTTGTCAGAGATTTCAAATTACTGGGTTCCACAATCAATACCAGTGGAAGCAGCAGTCAAGAAATCAGATATCATTGCACTGGGCAAATCTGCTGCAAAAGACCTATTTAAAGTGCTCAAATCTTCCTCTTTGAAGACTACAATGTGACTAACCCAAGCCATGGTATTTTCAGTAGCCTCATATACATCCAAAAGCTGGACAATAAATAGGGAAGTCCGAAGAAGGGTTGATGCTTTTGAGGTGCAGTGTTGGCGAAGGATACTCAGGGTACCATGGACTGTCAGAAGAATGAACAAATCTGTCCTGGAAGAAGCACAGCCAGAATGTTTCTTGGAAGCAAGAATGACCAGACTTCGGCTCAACCACTTTGGTCATGTTGTCAGAAGAGACCCTTCCCTGGAGGATGATATCATGCTCTGTAAAGTGGAGGGCCAATGAAAAAGGGGAAGGCCCTCAATGGGATGGATTGACACAGTGGCTGCAACAATGGGTTCAAGCATAGCAAGGGTTGTGAGGCTGGCACAGTACCCGGCAGTATTTTGTTCTGTTGTGCATAGGGTCACTATGAGTCAGAACTAACGCGATGGCCCCTAACAACAACAACAACAGTATGTGTTTCACAATCGTTTGCATGTATAGTTGCTCCCTTGTAGGACCAGCTTTAAGGAATACTCCTACAGCTGACTCATGCAGCATTTTGACATGTAGATGCAAGACTAGAGAGCATGATGATAAGGACATATCTTCTAATGCCTGGGACATGGGATTTTGTGGGTCTTGGAGGAGAAACAGTGTTTGAAATGTGAGGACAGAATCTAGTCATCGGAAAATTCTTCCAGTCAGCGGACAAGTAAAATTCCAAGTGGTGGATTTGGTTCTCAGTGATGTTTAGTCAAAATAGAAGTTCTTTCCTATCAGGAATATGTTTAATAATAGAATGTATGCAATTACAAATGCACAGTGGTTAAGGCATTTCATTGCTAACCAGAAGGTAGGTGGTTCGAACCCACCAGACATTACATAGGAGAAAGATGAGGCAGTCTGCTTCTCCAAAGATTTACAGCTTTGGAAACCCTGTGGGGCAGTTCTACCCTGTCCTATAGGGTCACTATGAGTTGGAATTGATTCACTGCCAGTGAGTTTGGTTTTGGGCTTATACAATTATAAATGTACTATATAATAATTGTTCTCATGTATTTTAATGTGAAATTATTAGAAATTATTCTGACATGGAGAAGTGAATTGTAACAAAGTAAAACTTCATTAAGAGGAAGAAACAGATTTCAAATAGGCTCTTGAATTGTTTAATAATCTGATTAATGGAAAGGAGTAACCCATATAAATGGCATTGTTGGGTGACATCAAGTTGGTTCTGACTCATAGCGACCCTACATACAGCTGAACAAAACACTGCCCGGTTCTGTCCCATCGTCACATTTGTTGTTATATTTGAACTCACTGTTGTAGTCATTGTGTCATTCCAACACATTGGGGCTCTTCCACTTTTTTGCTGACTCTCTATTTTACCAAGCATGATGTCCTTCAGGGACTGGTTCCTCTTGATAACACAAAGTCTCACCATCCTCGCTTCTCAGGAGCATACTGCCTGCACTTCTTCTGAGACAGATTTATTCATTCTTTTGGCAGTCCACGGTATATTCAGTATTCCCACCAATACCAAATTCAAATGTAGCAATTCTTCTTTGTTCTTCCTGATTCATTGTCCAGCTTTCACATGTGTAAGAGTCAAATGAAAATACCATGGCTTGGTCAGGCACACCTTAGTCCTCAAAGTGATATCTTTGCTTTTTAACACTTTAAAGAGGACTTTTGCAGCAGATTTGCTGAATACAATATGTCATTTGATTTCTTGAGTGCTGCTCTCATGGGTGTTGATTGTGGATCTAAGTAAAATGAAACCCTTGACAATTTCTTTTCTCCATTTATCATGATGTTGCTTATTTGTCCAGTTATGAGCATTTTTGTTTTCTTTATGTTAAGGTGTAATCCATACTGAAGGCTATAGTCTTTGATCTTCATCAGTAAGTGCTCTGATCTTCATCAGTAAGGCTTCAAGTCATCTTTACTTTCAGCAAGCAAAGTTGTATCATCCCAAAAGTTTTACTCCATCCATGTCATTAAGGTCAACTCTACTTTGACAGCTCTTTGCTAGTTGAGGGACTCATCTTCTGGCACTGATTCAGACAATGTTCTGCTGCTATGATTCAGGTTTTCACTGGCCAGTTTTTTAAGAAGTGGATCATTCTCAGTCTGTCTTAGGCTAGAAATTCTACTGAAACCTGTCCACCATGGATGATGCTGCTAGTGTTTGAAATACTGAAGGCATAGTTTCCAGCATCACTCCAACACAAAAACCCACAACAGTACCATAAACTGACTCATATGAATACTAGAGTTAAATTTCTTGGTGATTTAATAAAGGTAACATAAAACTCCTAAAAGGGCATCACACTAGGATAAACTGCTTAATGAGTGTCATCTTTTACAACCAGTATTTAAGGTTAGTTACTACATAGGAAAACTTGAACTATCCTGAACTCTTAGAGCTCAATTATGATAAAAATTTGAGCTCTTTTGCTCAAATTTGACAACAATCCTAAAATTATACTGTACTGTGTTACTAATAACAATTTTAAAGTTGAAAGAAAAATTTCCAAACTATCAATACGCATAAAACAAATTTTGATCAACCATGCTAGAGGAATATTGAAAGAGGAAAACAGAATTATCATCTTGCACTTGCTATAAAATATATTACAAAATCATTATGAAGATCAAGCAGAGTGTGCAGCCAAAAAACTAGGGGAAAACATTATGTAGGTAGTTAGTCACTTAATTAACAACAAAGATTATGTTATTTTTCTGGATATTTTAATTATTGTTGATTTGGCAGCTTTTTAAAAATTTATAACTTCTGAAAATTTATTTTCTCATTTTTAAAGAAATTTTTGCTTCTGAGCCTAACTTTTCAATTGTAAGTTTGTAGTGGCATAATGCCTAAGGCATTTGACTGTTAACCAGAAGGTTGGAGGTTCAAACCCACCAGCCACTCCTCTGAAGGAAGTATGGGCATCTAGTTCCGTAGAGATACCGCCTCGGAAACCCAAAGGGGATCACTATGAGTTGGAATTGACTCTATGGCAGTGAGAGTGAGTTTTTCCTTGAAGGAATCCTGCAAATTCAGGCCCCATAAAACTGGATTCACCTCTGCCCACAACATTGGTATTTTATTAAAGTAATGCTCAATAGTAATAATAATGGCAGCACTTCTCAGAGTTTACTTTGTGCCAGCGCTGTCTGAAGTCTTTATGTTGATTATTTCATTTATCCCTCTGGACAACCACATGAAGTAGGTACCATAGTTTCCTCCAATTTACAGAAGGAACTCAAATCCCAGAGATGTCAGGTAATCTAACCAAGGTTAGTTATTCAGCTGGGAGGCAGTGAGGTCTGGCTACAACACAGGAGCTTGCTTCCTTTCAGTCTGTCTTGATACATTAGCCCTTTCCCACACCTTCACCCCTCCTCCTCCAGAGGGAAGAGCAAAGTCTCCCAACTCCTTACAGCTTGTTTTACAGAGGGCACAGCAAGGATTCAGAGGGGTTGAGTGACTTGCTGGAAGATACACAGCTGAGAAATGGCAGAAGCAGGATTAGGCTTTCAGGCAAAGGCATTTTCCTCCCACACACCAAACACTGGCCTGGGTTCGGGCCTCTTCCTGATAAAATATATTACAAAATCATTATGAAGTGGGGTGAGGCTCCAGCGTGGAGGGGACGCTCAGCAGGTGTAACCCAAGGGCAGCCTGGAGTGGGGGGCGAGGGAAGGGGACCAATGCACTGCCTGGAGCCTCGGGGTGGAGATGCCTTCAGAACTCCAGCGTCTCCAGGGGCAGCAGCAATGACTCAGCCGCCCCCCATTTCATTAACTGGAAAATAAACTGGAGCCACAAAGGCCTAGGGGAAGGGAGGGCCCGGGCCCAGCTGCCTGGAGGCGGGAGCTGCAGGAGGAGGCAGCCAGCTGCAGGCCGCAATAAATTCCGGCTGCTCAGCCCCTCGACTCCAGTCCCCATCCCCAGCCAAAGAGTCTGCCCCCCTCAGCTCCCTAAGGCACCAGGCGGGTGGCGGGGAGCTTGGGGAGCCAACTGCCCGGAGAGAGGAGGGAATTTTCCCCTCAGAATCACTCCACTAAGCGCTGGGGGCACAATGGGCTGTCAGATGGTGGGGAGGGGCGGTGACAACTCTTCACAGTCCCCTCCTCAGAGCCAAACCCCAAACCTTCTGCTCCCCCCGCCCCAGGAGAACAGAGGGATATCAAGAGTGTGGCTCTGGAGAAGGACTGGCCCAGGGGAAAATGGGATTTTAAAAGAGAGAAAGGAGAGACTTGCTGCCTTCTGCCCTGGGCAGTCCCATTCCTGGCCCCCAACTCCTAGATGTCACATCAGTGCACTCCCTCTTTCCTTTGATCCCAGGATTCCCCAGAGCTGTGCCGCTGCCCTTAGTGCCCCCTCCACCTCGCCCCACCCCCTTTCTCCATGCTCATCCCTTTCCATGTGAAGTTGTCTTCCCTGCCCTCCAGTCGCCTTCCCTATCCAAACCAGTTGGCCACCAAATCCTTCAGGTAACAAGTTTACCCTAAACTGGACACTGTGTCACCCACACACATCACCCTGCAAACATCCTAACACCTCCCTCGCCCTTCTCTCTCAGCATTGGAGAGAGATCATAAGGACCTGGTCACTCAGGCCCAAACTGCATAACAAATATAACCTAACACACAAGATACCACCCTCTAGGATGCAGAAGCAAAGAGATCCTTTCCCTGCTATTTGAGGGGCTGCCTTGTATTGGTCCATTAGGAAGCCCCTCCAAAAAATATTTCAGTGTCATTAAATAATTTATTTTGAATAGTCTCAAAAGTTCCAAAATGAAAATAATATAAAAAGGAATACATTGAAGAGTCTTGACCCATTATCCTCTGCTACCCTGTTCCTCCCCAACACCTCACTGTCGTTGAGTAGAATCTAGCTGATAGCGACCCCTCCTTGGATTTCTGAGGCAGTATCTCTACACAAGTAGATTGCCCAGTCTTCCCTCCCAGGAGTGGCGGGGCCCTTCCTTGGGTTTTCCAGGTGGTATCTCTACAGAAGTAGATTGCCCAGTCTTTCTTCTGAGGAGTAGCTGGTGGGTTTGAACCACCAGCCTTCTGGTAGCAGTCAAATGTCTTAGGCACTAAGACCACCAGAGCTCCTGCCCTTTATAGGGAACTGCGTTTATTAGCTTCTTCTCTGGGAGCTCTGGGAGCTGTGGTAGCATAGTGCCTAAGGCATTTGACTGCTAACCAGAAGGCTGGTGGATGGTTCAAACCCACAAGCCACTACTTGGAAGGAAGGTTAGACAATCTACTATCCATAGTGATACTGCCTCGGAAACCCAAGGAGGGGTCACTACGAGTGGAGTTGGATCAGACTCACAGTATTTTTGTTTGTTTGTTTGTTTTCTCCAGCCTCCTAGTGCTTCTTATGCAAATACAAACACATACAAATGCATGTTATTATATCCCTCCTTTAGTATACAAAAGATTGTATATTCACTATTTTATCTTTTGCTTTTTCACTTAACAATATACTCAGGTGACTTTCCCCAAACTATACAAATGGTGTCTTTAAAACAAAAAAAAAAAAGTACATAATTATGTGGATATGTGGATAAAACAAAATTTATTTCACCAATTTCCCATAGAGAGACACTTGGGTGGTTTACAAGTAGCGGTACTATTCAAGCCTCTTCTCCAAACAACTTTCCCACACACAGGGCAGATACCCCATCCCCTTCCTGAACTAAATGTGTCAGAATATCATTGCCTGGTCAGATGCACATTCTGCCATCTCTTAGGAGATCAGGTCTCGTGTTCACAGCTTGACATTCGTGGCCTCTGGCCCTCCCAGGCCCACTGCCCGGTCATCCTTTACAGCATAGGCTCTGGACCCTATGTCCTGGTTATTATCTCCTCACCTCATCACTATATTCCAGCTTCCTTGTCTTTCTTTCTGCTGACCCCACTGCCTGGAATGTCTTTTTATCTCTCCTCATGAATTCCACTCTCTTCCGTTGTTGTTGTTGTTATGTGCCGTCGAGTCAAACCCGACTCATAGCAACCCCTCCTTGGGTTTCCGAGGCAGTATCACTACAGAAGTAGGATTGCCCAACCTTCCTTCCGAGGAGTGGCTGGTGGGTTTGAACCGCCAGCCGTCTGGTTAGCAGGCAAGTGTCTTAGTCACTATGCTACCAGAGCTCCCATTTATGTGTTAATTTATGTGTGTGCCTGGGGATACAAAGATGGAAGGCACTTTCCTGGTCTTCAAAAAGCTTACAGGCAAGAGGAGGAACAATTGAGTAGGCAATTAAAAAAAAACAAAAACAAAACTATTTGCCCTTGACCTGATTTTGACTCACGGTGACCCCATATGTGTCAGAGTAGATCAGTGATCCATAGGGTTTTCAATGACTGATTTTTCAGGAAATAGAATTCTTGGCCTTTCTTCTAATTTCCCTTGGGTGGACTTGAACTGTCAGCCTTTTGGTTAGCAACTAGCACCACCCAGGGACTTCAGGCAATAACAAGGGCCACACTAAGTGCAGTGTCAGAGGTCAGTGAAGGGCATAGTGGGATAACAGAAGAGCAACAAGAAGCCCAATGTGGCAATCTGGGAAGGTTTCCTGGAGGAAGTGACTCTTAAGCCATGTCTTGAAGATGCCAGTGTAGGTAAGAAGAGAGATTGGGTGTGCTCTGGAGAGAACAGCTGGACAGACCCATGTGTGAGCCTGGTGATCCATGAGGAAATTGGTAGGGCTAGAATGCAGGGTGAGGAGCACCTCAGCAGGAACTAAGATTAGAGAGGATTTCCCAGCACCCCAGATGCCATGTAGAGGTGTTTGGACTTTTTGTTGAAAATGAAAGAGATTAGAAGACAGAAATCAGGGGAATGATCTCTGTGTAGTAAAGTGCTGGAATAATTTCTTCTAGAAGGATCAGCACAAGGCTGGTCCCTATGGGTGGAGGTTAAAGATGTCCCAAATGTGCAACTTTTCCAAATTGCTGTACCATGCCATCATCTCTAACATCAACTACTTCTCTCCACAGTGCTCTCCCTCCCATTGTATGGTTCCGTATTTCACTGTAATGTCTCACAGAATTCACAAACTGCCAAGGAAATTGCTCACACAGTTGTGGAGGCTGGCAAGTTCTAACTCTGTAGGTTAGGTGTTGGTCTGGAGGATTGTCCTCACTCACCTGGTTGCTGGGGGCTACAAACCCAAATAGGCATGTCAGATGACTGGCTGCTGTCTCAAGTACAAAGAACCAGAGGTAAGATGATGACAAACCGGATGCAGGATCCTCAGCAAGAGAGCGAACTTTGACAGAGCATTCATATACATTGCATGCAGATCATACCCTCAAGGAAACTAAGGGTGGTGACTTGAATCACACCCTCTAAAAGGCAGTGACTCAAGATACACCCTACCCTGATATTGCCTCATTAATGTAATAGACAACTCTTTCCAAAATGGACCATAACCACAGGCATATAAAAACCAAACCCAAACCCACTGTCATCAAGTTAATTCTGACTCATAGCAGCCATATGGACAGAGTAGAACTGTCCCATAGGATTTCCAAAGCTGTAAATCTCTATGGAAGCAGACAGCCTCATCTTTCTCCCACAGAGCAGCTGGTGGGTTTGAACCACAAACCTTGGTTAGCAGCTGAATGCCTTAACCACTGCACCACCAGAGCTCCAACCATAGGCATAGAAGGTAGGATTTATAATACATCACAAAATGGGGAACTATGGCTAGAAGAACCATATTAAGTAATTCACTGCACTGCTCAAGGATATGAAACAGTAGTGTTATGGAGAGTTCACTGGCTACAGTGGTCAGAGGTGAGGCAAAAACAGTTAGCAGGCATTGAAACATCCCTAGCTCCAAGCCCTAGCTCACCCATGAAACTTTCCTGGGTCCTCCTACATTGGTCTCTCCCTTCCCAGACCAACAGTTGTACTAGAAGCCATAGCAATTTAAACAATAATATATTTTCTAGATGATAACATGTTTGTTGTTGTTGTTAGGTGCCACCAAGTCATCCCTGACTCATAGCAACCCTTTGTACAGCAGAACGAAACACTGCTCGATCCTGTGCCAGCTCCACGATCCCTGCTATACCTGAGCCCATTGTTGTAGCTACTGTGTCAGTCCATCTTGTTGAGGGCCTTCCCATCTTTCTTTGACCTTCCACTTTACCAAGCATGATATCCCTCTCTAGGGAATGGTCTCTTCTGACAACATGACCAAAGTAAGTGAGACAAAGTCTGGCCATTCTCACTTCCAAGGAGCATTCCGGCTGCACTTCTTCCAGGCAGATTTGTTTTGTTATTTCTTTTTAGCAGCCCATGGTACTTTCAGCATTCTTCACCAGCACCACAACTCAAAAACATCAACTCTGGGCGGGGCAAGATGGCGGACTAGGCAGAAGGATTGCACAGACCCTCTTCAACAAAGAAAAGGGAAACCAATTAACACAGACACAGAAGATAATCTTGGAC
>NW_006921780.1:789146-789614 GCF_000298275.1 Orycteropus afer afer | reverse complement strand
ACTCTTCTTTGGTCTTCCTTATTCGTTGTCCTGCTCTCACATGCATATGAGGTGATGAAAAATACCATGGCTTGTGTCAGGGGCATCTTAGTCCTCAAGGAGACATCTTTGCTCTTCAGCACTTGAAAGAGGTCTTTTGCAGCAGATTTGCCCAGAGCTAAACATCTTCAGATAGCTTGACTGCTGTTTCCATTGGCATTGGTTATAGAACCAAGTAATATGAGGTCTTTGACAACTCCTGCCTTTTCTCCATTTATCATGATGTTGCTTACTGGGTCAGTTGTGAGGATTTTTGTTTTCTTTATATTGAGATGTAATCCATACAGCAGACTGTATTCTTCAATTTTCGTCAGTGACATTTCAAGTCATCCTCACTCTCAACAAGCAAAGTTGTGCCATCAGTATATCGCAGATTGTTAATGATTCTTCCTCCAATCCTAATGCCACATATTTCTTCATATAATCCAG
>NW_006921780.1:786862-788776 GCF_000298275.1 Orycteropus afer afer | reverse complement strand
TGAATCCAGCTTGCATTTCTGGAAATTCTCTGTCAATATACTGCTGCAACCATTTTTGAATTATCTTTGGTAAGATTTTACTTGCATGCAATGTTAATGATATTGTTCAACAACATGAGAGAGTTATTATTATTCCCATTATATAGATAAGGAAACTTACTGGTAGTAAATAAGTAGCAAAATGGACCTTGAAACTACATTTTCTGAATCCCAATTACAGGTTATTGCTTCATCTAAAATTTTCTCTTAGTATCCAATCCACTGATCCACCACTCTGTCAGTTTGTAGTACTTTGATTTTGTTATTATGCTGGAAGCTATACCATCAGTATTTCAAATATTAGCAAGATCACTCATGGTGGACCAGTGTCTGTGGAGCTTCCAGACTTAAAGTGGGAAGAAGAATCTGATGATTTATTTCTAAAATAATTGACTAGTGAAAACCTTATGAACAGTAGTGGAACATTTTCTGATATAGTGCCAGAAGATAAGCCCCTCAGGTTGGAAGGCACTCAAAATGTGACTGGGCAATAGCAACCTTGATGTGTATGGAGTTAAGCTTTTGGACGCTTCATTTGCTGATGTGGCATGACTTAAAATGAGAAAAAACAGGTGTAAACATCTATTAATAATAGGAATGTGGACTATACCAAGCTTGAATCTAGGAAAATTGAAAGTTATCAAAAACAATATGGAATGCATAAAGATTGACACCTTAGGCAGCAGTGCGCTGAAAATGGACTGGTATTGGCCATTTTGAATCAGACAATAGTATGGTCTACTATGCTGGGATGACAAATTGAAGAGGAATTGTGTCAACTTAATTCTCAAAAATAACATTTCCATATCTATCTTAAAGTACAACACTATCAGTAACAGGAAAATATCCCTATTTGTACAAAGAAGACCAGTTAATATGATTATTATTCAAATTTATGCACCAACTACTAATGCTAAAGATAAAGAAATAGAAGATTTTTACCAACTTCTGTAGTCTGAAATTGATCAAACATGCAGTCAAGATGCCCTGATAATTACTGGTGACTGGAATGGGAAAGTGAGAAACAAAGAAGGATCAGTAGTTGAAAAATCTTGCCTTGTTGATAGAGATAACACTGGAGATCGCATGATAGAATTTTGCAAGACAAATGATTTCTTCATTAGAAATACCTTTTTCAACAATATAAATGGTTACTATACACATGGACCTTTGCCAAATGGAACTCAAGAATCATATCTACTACATCTGTGGAAAGAGACAATAGAGAAACTCAATATAATAAATCAGAACAAGGCCAGAGGCTGACTGCAGAACAGACCATCAATTGCTCATATGCAAGTTCAAGTTGAAGCTGAAGAAAATTAAACAAGTCCACAAGAGCCAGAATATGGCCTTGAATATATCCCACCTGAATTTAGAGACCATCTTAAGAAAAGGCTTGATGCATTTGAACACTAATGACGAAGACCAGACAAGTTGTAGGATGACATCAAGGACTTCATGCATAAAGAAAATAAAAGGTCTTTAAAAAGACAGGAAAAAGGTGGTTCTGACAGGATGGCAGAATAGGCAGACAAGCTATGCAGACCCTCTGCAACAAAGCAATGAGAAACCAATTGAAACTGATACAGAAGATGATCCTGGAACCCTGAGCTTTGAAGGGAAGAATAAAGAAGTGGATTAAATCAACTAGTAGAAGAACCTGAATGAAACAAATGAGTGAGGAGACAAATGGAGTGACAGACTGTTGACTGTCCTGGGGTCACAGCCATTCTGAATATTTCCCAATAGCAATTTGAGAATTGGCTCTGCTCATTGAGGATAAGCATAGGCACTGAAACAAGGCGGGCTTGTGCTTACTCACTGATCTGCACTGAACACGTTCCCTTGTTACCCTACCGAGAGGGACCAGGT
>NW_006921780.1:781796-784957 GCF_000298275.1 Orycteropus afer afer | reverse complement strand
TGCGGGATCGGGCAGTGTTTCGTTCTGCTGTGCATGGGGTCGCTATGAGTCGGAAACGACTCGACGGCACTTAACAACAACAACAATAACATTGAGGACTGCAAGGGCAAGGACTGCATTGATGCTTGACAACCAGAAAGGAAAATGATGGGGAAGGAGACAAACAGATCTGTGGACTGCGAGCAGCTGTCCTGAGGGCCCAGGCATTTTGAATGTTTGTGGGCAGCTAGTGCATTCATTTTGGATGTATGCCAGTGCAGCTCATACCTGAACAGCAGCATAAGAGTGGGCTCTGTTTACTGGGGACAGGACAGGCTACCTACCCACTGGAGGCCGATGACTGGAAAGGTGTGATAGTCCCTTTGTTGCTCTTAAACCTTACACCTTCTTGATGAACAGAGGTGTGGGCACCCCTCCTCCACCCACCCTCATGAACAGCAGGAATTCCATCCCTGTCTGTGCCCTGACAGAGTCTGGGTGCTGTGTCCTGCCCCCACAGTTCTGTTTTTGTTTTTATTCTTTTTGTCTTCCTCCTTCCCCGCCCCTCCCCCGCTTCCTTTTTCTTGGTTCTCTTCTTTTTTCTTTCTTTTGGTTCTTTCCATCCCTTGTTATTCCTTTTGCAGTTTTCCCATTGTTTCTATATTATTCTTTACTCTTGCTTCTTTCTCTCATTCCTCCCTGCCCAGATATTGTGAGGGTTTTTTTTTTCCCCCTCTTTTTCTCATTATTTTTATCCTTTTAAAATATATTTGGAAAAATTTTCTTCTCACTTACTGCATTTCTTTTTTCTTTTTTCATTTGTTCCTGTTTGCTTATGTGGTTGGAGTTTTTTGTTCTCTTGTTTTTATTTTATTATTATTTTTTTTGTCTAACTGAGTGGGAGATAGCAATTGTTCCCACACAACCCAACCACATCTGAACCTCCTGCAGCCCCATCCACTGAGTGAGGTCCACCACTTGCTTTTGTACCAATTGAGCAATGATAGATGAAAGCCTATACCAGTTTAACTAACCCTCAACTGCTCTTTACGAACAGCTAACAGAGAACATTCTCATTCTCTGTGACACCCCCAGGAGAGAGGTGGTGAGTGAGTAAGCATTAACAACCAGCAAGTACACTACTCACACAGATATTTCAAAACAAAATAAAGGAAAAAAAAAAACTTGCACAAATCACACCAATATATAATACCACAATGTCTCACTGACAACAGACCATCACAATCCACACAAAAAATGCAAGATAAAGTAGTAGAAACAAGTGACCAGGATGAAACCCATTTAATATCCCTGAAGAAGAAGCAGTATTGGAACTTCCTGACAAGGTATTCAAAAGAATTATATTTGGGTATCTTAGAGATTGAGGGACAGATCAAGGAAAACACTGACAAGATCAAAGAAAACACTGATAAAATTAAGGAAAACACAGACAAAACTCTAGAATAACTTAAGAAAGCAATACAAGAACAAATTGACAAAATAAACAAAAAATTAGAAATAATACTAAAAAACAAATAGAAATCTAGAAGATTGATACTAAGATTTCAGAAATAGATAACGCATTGAATGGGCAAAGGAGTAGAATCAATGGAAGACAGAATGAATGAGATTGAAGACAAATATGCCAACACTACTTTATTAAGGGATCAATCAGACAAAAGATAAAAAAAAAAAAAAAAAAAAAAAAAAAAAAAAAAAAAAAAAAAAAAAAAATGAAGAAAGCCTAAGATTCATGTCAGAGACCATCAAGAGGAATAACATATGTGTAATCAGAATTTCAGAACAGGAAGAGACAGATAAAACCACAGAGGAAATTGCTGAAGATTTTTTTTTTAAAGAGAATTTCCCTAATATGATGAAAGATGAGAATATATCTGTTCAAGTTCAATGAACCCTAAACAGGATAGACCCTGAAAGAAAATCATCAAGACATATCATGATCAAAATCAAAGAAGAAAGAATCCTTCAGCAGCACAGGAAAAATAAAAAGTTACCTACAAAGGGCAACCAATAAGACTGAGCTCTGATTTCCTGGCAGAAACCATGCAGGTGAGAAGGCAATGGGATGATATATGTAAAATGCTGAAAGAAAAAATTTCCAACCAAGAGTTATATACCCAGAAAAATTGTCCCTCAAATATGAAGGTGAAATTAGGAAATTTCCAGATAAGCAGAATTTAAGGGAGTTTGTTAAAACCAGACCAACCTCCAAAGAGACACTAAAGAGACTTCTCTGGACAGAAAACCAACAAAAGCAAACAACAACCAATGATTAACATACATGATGACATAACTCAGGAACCAACCCAGTTATAGAAGTAAACAAAGTAAAATAAACTCACAAGATTGTAAACAGGGAACCAGAGACATCTATTGGTAGTTTAGGACAACTACAAACCAAAAAGAGGGAATAAATTGGGTAATTAAAGAACTTATAAATGATGAGGAAGTCAAGATAATTGTCAGCTTATTTTCTTCCCAAGTGTAAAACAGACCATTTTAAAATTGGGAAGAAAATAATAAATCACAGGGTAAGCCCAAAGAAAAATAATAAATCTTCACATTAAAATATAAAAGAGGACAAGCACAAATATTTAGCAAGTACTAAAACAGCAGTAATGAGGAGATGAAAATACGATGCATAAACAAAATGAGCTTAGCACAGAAAATTATATGTAACAAAGAAATCAGCAACACCACACACACAAAAAAACACATAACAAAATGACATCACTAAATTCACGCTTATCAGGATCAGGTTTGCTGGTCTGATAGAGCCTGGTGGAACCACTGAGACTATGGCCTCTAGCTGCCTTTCAGGTCTGGAATTGAACCTACACCTGTGGCTTCCAGCCAAACAAAAGACAGGCATAGGAGTTGAACATTTACCTGAGGTAGAACACTCCTTGGAGAGAACAATCATGGGAAAATAGAAGGGCTGTTTATGCACAGGGAGACAGTTCAGGGGGCAGGATTGCATGGAGGGATGGACACAGGGAAGAGGTTACTATAGGGAGGAAGTGGGTGGGGAGCTGTTGCATTGGGGTAAGTTGTAGCCAATGTCATGAGACCAAGTGTATGTGAACTGCTGTATGAAAGTGAATTTGCTCTGTAAATTTTCACCCAAATCACAATTTAAAAAAAAAAAAAAAATTCATGCT
>NW_006921780.1:779854-780591 GCF_000298275.1 Orycteropus afer afer | reverse complement strand
CAACAGAAATAAAAAGAATAATATCAGGATAATATAAAGAACTGTACTCCAACAAATTTGAAAACCTAGAAGAAATGGACAGATTCCCAGAAACACAGTTTACCTTAACTAACAAAGACCGAGGTAAAAAATTTGAACAGACCCATAACAAAAGAAGAAGTTGAACATGTCATAAAAAAATCACCAACAAAAAAGGGTTCTGTCCAAGTGTTTTCACTGGAGAATTCTGCCAATCTCTCAGAGAAGAGCTGAAACTAATCCTACTCAAACTATTCCAGAACATAGCAAAGGATGGAATCCTCTCAAATTCATTTTATGAAGCAAGCATAACCCCAGGCAGAGGCACAACTAGAAAGGAAAACTACAGACCAGTATCCCTTACGAATATAGATGGAAAAATCTTCAACAAAATCCTAGCCAATAGACTCCAACGATATATCAACATATCATCATGACCAAGTGGAATTCATACCAGGTACACAAAGGTGGTTCAACATTAGAAAAACAATCAACATAATTCATCACATAAGTAAAATAATATAGACTGAGACAGACTAGGAAGAAGGAAAAGGCCGTCCACTTCTGAAAGAATTGGCCAGGGAAAACCTTGTGAATAGCAAAGAAACACTGTTTGGTACATTACTGCGCAACTTTAGGAGTAGTCCGTTTAGGCTACAAGGCTCACAAAATAGGACTGAGAAAGAGCTGCAACATCTGAATAAACCCAGCCTTACTCA
>NW_006921780.1:775225-778002 GCF_000298275.1 Orycteropus afer afer | reverse complement strand
CGAGATGGATTGATACAGTGGCTGCGATGATGGGATCAAGTATAACAGGGATTGTGGGGCTGGCGCAGGATCGGGCAGTGTTTCGTTCTGCTGTGCATGGGGTCGCTATGAGTCAGAAATGACTCGACGGCACTTAACAACAACAAGTAAAATAAAGGGAAAAAAAATCACATTATCTTATCAATAGATGCAGAAAAGGTATTAGAAAAATCCAATACCAATTCCTGACAAAAGTCTCAGAAAAATAGGAATAGAAGGGAAATTCCTCAACATAATAAAGGGTACATATGCAAAACAAATAGGCAATATTATTCTCAGTGAAAAGAGACTGAAACTATTCCCCTTGTGAACAGGAACCAAGCAAGGATGCCCTCTATCTCCACTTCTACTCAACGTTGTATTGGAAGTCCTAGCCAGAGCAATAAGATAAGAAAGGGAGATCAAAGGTCTCCAAATTGGTAAGGAAGAAGTAAAAAAACTATTCCTATTTGCAAATGATATGAGCCTATACACAGAAAACTCAAGAGACTCAGCAAGAAAACTACTGGAACTTATTGAAAGATTTAGCATAGTGGCAGGATACAAGATCAACATATAAAAATCAGTTGGATTCCTCCACCCCAGCAAAGAGGTCTCTGACAAGGAAATAAGGAAATCAATACCATTATCTAACCAGAAGGCTGGCTGTTCAAATCCACCAACCACTCCTCGGAAGGAAGGTTGGGCAATCTACTTCTGTAGTGATACCACCTCAGAAACCCAAGGTGGTGTCACTATGAGTTGGATCCGACTCAACAGCACACAACAACAACAACAACAACAACCAAAAAAGATAAGATTTGGCAATAAATTCCACTGGAGACACAAAAGACCTGTACAAAGAAAACTACAAAACACTACTTCAAGAAACCATAAGAGATCTGCATAAATGGAAGAACATACCATACTCATGGGTAGGAAGATTGAACATTGTGAAAATGCCAATACTACCCAAAGCGATCTATACATTCAATGCAATACAGATTCAGATTCCATCAACATTCTTGAAACCATGGAAAAACCAATCACTAGTTTTATATAGGAGCTATGGTAGCATTGTGCCTAAGGCACTTGACTGCTAACCAGAAGGCTGGCAGTTCAAACCCACCAGCCACTCCTTGGAAGGAAGGCTGGGCAATTCTACTTCTGTAGTGATACTGCCTCGGAAACCCAAGGAAGGGTTGCTATGTGTCGAGGCTGACTCGATGGCACGTAACAATAACAACAACAACAACAACAATTTCATATGAAAAGAAAAGAGACCTTGGATAAGCAAAACACTACCGAAGAAGAAGAATAAAGTAGGAGGTATCACACTCCCAGATCTCAAAACCTACTATACAGCCACAGTTGTCAAAATAGCATTGTATTGGTACAATGACAGACACATAGAGCAGTGAAACAGAATTGAGAACCCAGGACTAGATCCATCAATCTATGGTCAGCTGATGTTTGACAAAGGGCTGAAATCCATTAAATGGGGAAGAGATAGCCTTTTTCACAAATGGTGCTGGCAAAACTGGATATCCATTCACAGAAAAATGAAACAAGATCCATATCTCACACCATACACAAAAATGAACTCCAGGTGGATCAAAGACTTAAATGCAAAACCTAGAACTATAAAGTTCATCAAAGAAAAAGTAGGGGCAAATTTAGGGACCCTAATTTATGGCATAAATAGACCAGCAAGCATAATCCAAGATGCACAAACAGCAGAAGATAAACTAGATGATTGGGACCTTCTAAAATTAAATTCTTATGTGCATCAAAAGACTTCTCCAAAACAGTAAAAAGAGAACCTACAAAATGGGAAAAAATATTCGGCAATGACCTATCAGACAAAGGACATATCTGTACAATTTATAGAAAAGTCCAACATCTCAATATCAAAAAGACAATTCAATTAAAAAATGGGCAGAAGATATGAACAGACACTTCACTAATGAAGATATTCAGGAAGCCAACAAACACATGAAGAAATGTTCACAGTCATTAGTCATTGTTGTTATTGTTACGTGCTGTCGAGTCATCTCTGACTCATGGCGGCCCTATGCACAGCAGAACGAAACACTGCCCAGTCTTGTGCCAGACTCGCAGTTCTTGCTATACCTGAGCCCATTGTTGCAGTCACTGTTGTCTATCCATCTCGTTGAGGGCCTTCCACTTCTTTGTTGACCCTCCACTTTACTAAGTGTGATATCCTTCTCCAGGGAATGGTTCCATCACCAAAGTAGGTGAGACAAAATCAGGCCATTCTTGCTTCCAAGGAGAATTCTGGCAGCACTTCTACAGGGAAAGATTTGTTAGTCCTTTTGGTAGACCATGGTACTCTTAGCATTCTCCTCCAACACCACAACTCAAAAGCATCAACTCTTCTGTCTTCCTTATTCTTTGTCCGGATCTCACATGTGTAAGAGGCAATTGAAAATACCATGGCTTGGGTTAGGTGCATCTTAATCATCAAGGAGGCATCTTTGCTTTTCATCACTTGAAAGGTCTTTTGCAGCAGATTTGCCCAATGCAATATGTCATCGGATGTCTTGACAGCTGCTTCCATTGCTGCTGATTATAGAACCAAGTAATATGAAATTTTCGATAACGTCACTCTTTTCTCCATTCACCGTGAAGTTGTTTATTGGACAGTTGTGAGGATTTTTGTTTTCTTTATATTGAGGTGTAATCCATACTGCAGACTGTAGTCTTTCATCTTCATCAGTAAGTACTTCAAGTCATCC
>NW_006921780.1:735708-774030 GCF_000298275.1 Orycteropus afer afer | reverse complement strand
CAGCCCATCAAAATGACATGGTTTTCAGTCACTGATGTTCAATGCATCAAATCTACTTTTTAGATTGTCTCTAAATTCAGGGTGGATATTATCAAAGTCATATATTGGCTCTCATGGACTTGCTTTAATTGTCTTCAACTTCAACTTGAATGTGCACATGAGCAATTGATGGTCTGTTCCACAATTGGCTCCTGGCCCTGTTTTGGCCAAGGATATTGAACTTCTCCATCACCTCTTTCCACAGATATAGTCAATCAGATTCCTGTGTATTCTATCTGGTGAAGTCCACATGTATAGTTGTCACTTATGTTGTTGAAAAAAGGTATTTGCAATGAATAAGTTGTTGGTCTTGCAAAATTCTATCATGAGATCTCCAGCATTATTTCTATCACCAAGGCTGTATTTTCCAACTACTGGTAACTCTTTGTTTCCAACTTTTTCATTCCAATCACCAGTGATAATCAACACATCTTGATTGCATGCTCAGTCAATTTCAGACTGTGGAAGTTGGCAGAAATCTTCAATTTCCTCATTGGCTTTGGTGGTTGGTGCATACATTTGAATTAGTAGTATTAACCAGTCTTCTTTGTAGGCATGTAGATATTATCCTATCACTGACAGTGTTGTACTTCAGGACAGATCTTGAAACACTCTTTGATGATGAATGCCACACCATTCTGCTTCAATTTGTCATTCCTGGCATACTAGACCACATGATTGTCATTAGCCATTAGAGAGATGCAAATCAAAACAACCATGAGATACCATTTCACCCCAGCATTAATAGCACAGATCAGAAAGACAGAAAGTAACTATTTGTGGTGAGGATGTGGAGAGATTGAGACGGTCATACACTGTTGGTGGGATGGTAAAATGATACAACCACTGTGGAGATCAGTATGACAATTCCTTAAAAAGCAGAGAATAGAAATACTATTTGACCCAGCAATCCCATTATGAGGTATATATCCTAGAGATGAGAGGCAGGACACAAATAGATATATGCACATTCATGTTCATCACAGCACTATTCGCAATAGCAAATGATGGAAAAAACCTATGTGCCTATCAACCAAGGAATGGACAAGCAAACTGTGGCATATACCCACAATGGAATACGATGCAACCCCAAAGAATAATGTAGAATCTGCAAAACACTACATAACATGGATGGACTTGGAGGACATTATGCAGAGTGAAATAAGTAAATCATAGAAGAACAAATATTGTATTAGTCCATTATTGTAAAAAGTCAAGGAAAGGTTTATATATGGAAGGAAATTTTCTTTGTTGGTTACCAGGGATAGGAGGGGAGGGGAGGGAAAATTCCTAGATAGGTTGGAAAAAAAAAGTATGTATACATTACCTATCTATCTATCTCTCTATCTATCTATCTATCTAGAAACCAAAGATTATTAATGGCTTCCAGAGGTAGGAGGGAGGGAAAAAGGGAAAACTTTTGTTTGTGGGTGTGGTAGTTCAGTTTGTGTGTTAACTTGGCTGGGCCTGGTTGAGTGGCTGGGCAGCTGGATGTATAGTATTCCCCATGATGGAACTGGTAATCTACTCCATGGTGGAATCTACTGTGAGCAGTTGAGTAGCTGCCTTTGGGATGTGGTCTGCTTCCTGTGTATAAGCAGAAGCTTTGGGGAATGATCTCTAGCATATGGCACAATTGGAACCTGCATGTAGCTGTGTCATTGTTCAGCAGTCTGCCATGCTCTGCCGACCTTGGGACTTACAATAGACTTGAATTAATGGCCTGCTGTGTGGTTTGGTAACATTGGGACTATGCCATTTTTACTTGTCAACCTTGGGCTTGGCAGCCTCAGCAGCCAGCAGCTGTCTGAAGTGAAGCTGAGTGAAGAAAAGCCTCTAGCTTCAGTGCGCCGGGAGCTGGAGGCAGAGCTGAAGCCCAAGGCTGAGGGGCTTTCACCCAGCCCCTAGAACCTGGCACTTTGAATTTGGACTTCTAGCCTCTTGAACTGTAAGAGAATAAACTCCTGTTTGTTAACACCATCCTATTTGTGGTATATCCTTGTCAGAGCAGTACTAGTAACCAGAATAGCGGGGCATTGAGTTTATGCTAATAATGGTAGAATATTTTAGAAATGGATAGCAACAATGATGACACACCATGAAAAATGTCATTAATGTCCCTGAGCTGTAAATGTGGAAGTTGTTATGTTGGTAAATGTCTAGTTGTGTATGTTTTCACCAGAATAAAAGTAAAAATAAAAAAATACAGGAAAGAAAGAAAAGACCAAAGTGGATGTCAGAAGATACTCCGACAATTGCTCTTGAACATAGAGTAGCTAAAATGAATGGAAGAAATGGTGACATAAAAGAGCTGAACAGGAGATTTCAAAGGGTGGCTCAAGAAACATAAAGTATTATGAAATATGCAAAGACCTGGAGTTAGAATATCAAAAAAGAAGAACATATTCAGTGTTTCTGAAGCTGCAATATTGAAGGATTGTATCAGTAAAATAAATAAATAAATAAATAAATAAAATTGAATGGCTCAGGAGCATCCAAAGAAGATAGAAGGAATATACAGAGTCAGTGTCAAAAAGAATTGACCAACGTACAACAATTTCAGGAGGTATTATATGATCAAGAACTGATGGCATTGAAGGAAGAAATCCAAGCTGCACTGAAGTCATTGGCAAAAAGCAAGGCTCTAGGAATTGATGGAATACTAATCGTGCTCTTTCAACAAATGGGTGCAATGCTGGAAGTGTTCACTCATCTATACCAAAAAATTTGAAAGAGAGCTACCTGGCCAACTGACTGAAGGAGATCCATATTTGTGTCCACTCTAAAGAAAAGTGATCCAACAAAATGTGGAAATTATCAATCAATATCATTAATATCATATGCAAGTAAAATTTTGCTGAAAATAATTCAAAATTGGAAGCAGCAGTACATAGACAGGGCATTGCCAGAAATTGAAGCTAGCTTCAGAAGAGGGTGTGAAATGAAGGCTATTACTACTGTTGTCAGATGGAACTTGGGTGAAAATTGAGAACACTAGAAAAGTGTTTACCTGTGTTTTATTGAGTACACAAAAACATTCTATTATGTGGATTATAATAAATTATGGGTAACATTGTGAAAAATGGGAATTTCAAAGCTTGTAATTGTGCTCATTTGGAAACTGTACATATATCAATAGCAGCCATTGGAAAAGAACTGGAAGATATCGCGTGGTTTAAAATTTAAAAAATGTGTGTGTCAGAGTTGTATGCATTCACTGTATTTATTTAATCTGTATGCTGAGCAAATAATCCAAGAAGCTGGACTATATGAAGAAGAACACAGTATCAGGATTGGTAGAAGACTCATTAACAACCTACAGTATGTATATGACATAACCTTACTTACTGAAAGCAAAGAAGACTTGAAGCACTTACTGAAGGTCAAAGACTACAGCCTTTAGTATGGTTTACACCTCTACATAAAGAAAACAAAAATTCTCACAACTGGTAAGTAATATTATGATAAACAGAGAAAACATTGAAGTTGTCAAGGATTTCATTTGACTTTGATCTACAATCAACACCCATGGAAACAACAGTCAAGAAATTAAAGGACATACTGTATCAGCAACTCTTCTGCAAAAACTTCTTTAAAGTTTTAAAAAGAAAATATGTTAAAAAGGAGGACACAGAAATGTGCACAGAAGATAGACAACAGAGACAAATACAGTTGTATGTACACAACACTGCATTACTAGTAACAACAAAGACTAGTCTGTGGGTGGATGCATAGATGGATGAGATCAAGTGTAGGTGAGCAAACAGGAATATACCCATGACCACAGATAGAGTTGACTGATGATATTCTCATATGTGTATTTGTCTTACAAAAATATCCACATGTATTATAGAAAAAATAGGGGACAAAGATGGAGTAGATTTCTCGGTGATAACCAAGCACTTTGAAGAGTGAGTGAGTCACCAGGCCTGCAGGCTTGGGACCATGGTCTTGGGAGACAGCAAGCTTGATTGGCACAGCATAAAACATAAAAATCTTGTTCTACATACTACGTTGGTGAGTAACAAATGGGGTCTTAAAAGATTTCAAGCATCCATCTAAGATGCAGCTGTTGGTCTCCCCTCATCTGGAGAAAGAAATGTGAAGAAAATCAAAGTCATAGGGAAATAATTAGTCCAAGGGTATGATGGACCATGGGAACATCAACCTTCATGGCCCTGAGGCCAGAAAAACTAGATGGTACCAGGCTACCAATGCCAGCCACTCATAAAGGGATCAGGTTGTAGACCTGGATAGAGTGGGAGGAAAAATGTGTAACAAAATTCAAAAACACAAAAATTACCATAATTACTGGTAGTATAGAGACTGGTGGAACCCCTGAGACTATGGGCCTGGTTATCCTTCGAGCCTGGAACTAGACTCACTTCCATGGATTACTTTTCAGCCAAACAGCAGAATATCCTGCAAGTAGAACACCTACTCCAGGGAGATGCATTCACCTACCCTAGGGAGATGTACCTGTTAGAAAGAAAAAAAGAAAAGAAAAGAAAAGAAAGCAAATATGACACTTTGAAGCCTCAGGTGCACCTGACCCAAGCCATGGTACCTTCAGTTGCCTCATATGCATGTGAAAGCTGGACAATGAATAAGAAAAAGCAAAAAGGAATTCATGCCTTTGAGTTATGGTGTTGGCAAAGAATACTAAATATACCATGGACTGCCGAAAAAAAAAACACAAAAACTCACTGCCTTGGAGTCAGATCTGACTCATAGTGACTCCTCCTTGGGTTTCTGAGGAAGATGGGGCAATCTACTTCCGTAGTGATATTGCCTCGGAAACCCAAGGAGGGGTCGCTATGAGTCAGGTGCGACTCGACGGCACATAACAACAACAACATGACTACAGAAATAGATTGCCCAACCTTCCTTCTAAGGAGTGGTCAGTGGGTTTTAACTGCCGGCTTTCTGGTTAGCAGTCAAATGCCTTAGGCACTATGCTACCAGAGCTCAGAGGAACATAATTCTTGGAAGAAGTACAGCCAGAATGGTCTTTTTAAGGGTGGTGAGATTCTGTCTCATGTACTTTGGACATGTTATTAAGAAGGACCAGTCCCTGGAGAAGGACATCGTGATTGGTAAAGTAGAGGGTCATCAAAAAGAAGGAAGATCCTCCACAAGAAACATTGATACAGTGTCTGCCACAATGGGCTCAAACATAGCAACAACTGTGAGGATGGAGCAGGACTTGTCAGTGTTTCTTCTGCTGTACACAGGGTCACAATGAGTTGTAATGGACCGGAGAGCATCTAACAACAGTACACTGATGATTTATATATGTCCCTGGGTAGCACAAATGGTAAAAGTGCTTGAACTCACCCCAAAGCACCTTGAATGACAGACCTGGTGATCTTTCTCCAAAAGATCACAGCCTTGAAAAGTCTACAGGCACAACACTACTCTGAAACATTTGGGCTTGCCTTGAGTGGAAGTCTAATCAATATCAACTAACAACTACAACTTGTGTGTGTATATATATATATATGTGTGTATATATATACAGGAGGTAATTGGTTCAAACCCACCAGCCACTCTATCGAAGGAAGATGGGACAATCTATTTCTGTAAAGATTCACAGCCTTGGAAACCCAATGGGGATCATTATGAATCAACTTGAAGGCAGTTTTATATATATAATGTATTTTGTCTACTTAGCTGCACACAGTGCCCGGCTCAGTGTCTACACTCAATAAATGTGAGCTGAATGAAGAATATGGTCATTCAGGGATCCTAAATGTTCTCCAGTTCTAATGAATGAAGTGATGAGATGTTCGCTTCTGCTTTTCCCCAGTAACTTGCATGGTGCAGGGCAGCGAAACAAACATTTAATAAATATTTGTGGATTATCAATGGCCTATGCGGAGCAAAAGAAAAGGCACGATTGTGTGTCCAGAAGGGAGGAGGAGCTGGGGCCAGGCTGGGGCTGGGCCCATGGGGTTGAGTTAGCAGGACAGAGCCACCCACCATCAATACCCCAGGCTGAGCAGACTTGGCAGCCAACTAGAATCTAAGTAGCACTTTCCTGTTAAGTGCTCTTTGGGGAAGTGTAATATGTCTCTATTTAAAATTAATTTTTCAGAATTGGAAGCCCCACTCTGAAAGCCACTGCTCCCTTGGTGGCTTCTGGCAGGATTGGAAAGCCATAACTTTGGAGAGAAACACAATAAAGTAGAAATTTCCTCCCAGGTGAGCAAGAAATTGCCTCTCTCCTCCTGAAGAGAGCATTTTCCAGAACTTTGCTCATCATGTAGCTGGTTTTCAAGTCGTTTCTTCTATTTGTAAGTGAACCACATTCCAGTCAACTGTCTGCTCTCCTTTCTGATGGATGGGACAGAGGCATAGGCAACCACATATACAGGAGAACACAAAAGTCATTTCTGTTTGGCTCCAGGATTGTGTTTCTGTATTTACATGTAAAAGGAGTGCCATACTATACTTTGAAAAATTTTAGCACTTCTTGCAATAAAGAAATCCATTGAACAGTGGACTTTGGAGGACTTGTTCATTTCAACAAATATTTCCTGAGTGTCTAGCTGCTGAAGTCACAAAGTTTCATTAATTCATTCACTCAACCAATAGTTGCGGAGTGCTTACTATGCCCTAAGTATTGTACTACATATTGGAAACAAGTGATAAAAGCAGTCAAAAACTCCCTGACTTTATGGAAGGAAATAGACATATGGCCTTATAAATAAGCAAAATATATAATATATTAGATAATGATAAGTAATAAGAAGACAAATGAAGCAGAAAGGAGGAATAGAAAATAGTGATGGTGGGGTGTTTTATCTAAAATCAAAAACCAAACTCACTGCTGTTGAGTCGATTAGACTCATAGCAACCCTTCCTTGGGTTTTCAAGGGGGTATCTCTATGGAAGCAGATTGCCCAATCTTCCTTCCAAGGAGTGGCTGGTGGGTTTAAACAACCAGCCTTCAGGTTAGCAGTCAAATGCCTTAAGCACAACAGCCAAACCTGTTACCAGTTGAGTTGACTCTGACTCATGATAATCCCATGTATTTCCAGTCTAGGGTTTTCAATGGCTCCATAAGGTTTTGCTGTACAGAGTTTTCAATAGCTGATTTTTCAGCAGGACTTTGTTCACCAGGACTTTCTTCAAGGCATTGCTGAGTGGACATAAACCTCCAATCTTTCAGTTAACAGCTGAGCATGTTACTCATTTGCACCACTCAGGCACTCCTAGACATGCAGTAAATTGGAGAAAGAGAGCTCTAGAAAGGAAGGGGGCGGGGGCAGCAAGCACAAAGGCTACAAGAGTATGCTGTGTGTTTTTTAGGAATAGCAGAGAGGAGAACATAACCCCATCAGAGAGAGTGAGGGGAATAGTGAAAGATCAGAAAGGTAACTGAGGGCCTTGGAGAAACTCTGGCCTTCAATATCAAGAAGATGTAATGCCAATGAAGAGTTTTGAGTAGCAGAATGACAATGATATGACCTGGCTTTTGTTTTTCAACAGGCTGCCATGCTAAGAATAGGCTGCAAAGGAAACAGGTAGAAGCAGAGAAGCCAGTTAGGAGGCTATTCAAAAATCCAGGTAAGAGGTGATGGTGATTGGACCAAAACGAGATCTATGAAAGTGGTGAGGAAAAGGTGGATTCTGGATTTATTTCAAAGGTAAAATGGGTATATTTGATGAGGGATTAAATGTGAGTTGTGACAGAAAGAACAACGTCAAAACCCTAAGGGTTTTGGCCTGAGCGGCTGAAAGGATGAAAGTATTGGCCATTTCCTGAGACAGAAAAGAATGTAGAAGGAGCAGGTCTTGGTGAGTAAGCGAGGCCTGAAGGAAGGTCAGGAGCTTGGATTGGACATGTTGAGTTTGAGGTGTCTATTAGACACCCAAGTGGAGATATCTAGTAAATATTTGGTGAATACAATCTAGAATTCAGGGGAGAATATTCAGAGCAAGTGATATAAATTTGAGAGACATTAGCATATAGATGTAATTCAAAGGCCTGAGACTGGAGGAGATCATTTAAGATGCAGATGAGTGTAGACAAGAAAAGAGAAGAGTCCAAGGGCTGAAACTGGGGGCACTCCAATGTTTAGAGATCAGGGAGGCAAGAAGAGACAAACAAGAGACACTGAGAAGGACAGCAAAGAGGTAAACCAGCAGAGTGAGGTGTCCTGGAGCCAAGTGAAGAGAAAATTTTGAGGAGGAATGAGTGGTTGTCTGTGACAAAGGCCATTAGGAAGTCAAGAAGAGAACTGAAATGAGAAATTCATGGATGGCCTTGACATAAACTTTTGGTGGCATGATGAGGTGGGGACTAAGGCTTGGCTGAAGTGAGTTCAAGAAAGAGTGGGAGGAAAGAGATTAGAGACAGTGAATATAGATAATTATCTGAGAAGTTATGCTCTAAGGAGAAAGAAAGATATGTGTGATAGCTGAAAGTAGGGTCAAACTCTTTTTCTTTAAGATTGGAGAAATAAAGATGAAATAAAGGTGTGGTCTGTCTTCAAGTTGCTTTAAGTCTAGGAGACAAGGCAGACATATGAGCAAAAATTACTTTTTTGTTTGTTTGTTTAGATCATTACAATTTAGAATGCTCATGGTTCCACAGCAAATACTCTAGAAAACTTTTTATACAGGCACTCCCTGGGTTTTGAATGAGCTTCATTCCTAAGTGTGTTGTGTCTTTAAGTCAAATTTCTGGTAAGTTGACAGAGGTACGTATAGTTCTTATTTTGGCTCACTGTAGTGCAAGAAGGAGCTCTTGTGGCACAGTGCCTAGGCATTTGACTGCTAACCAGAAGGCTGGTGGTTCAAATCCCCCAGCCACTCCTCAGAAGGAAGATTGGGCAATCTACTTCCATAGTGATACCACCTCAGAAACCAAGGAGGGGTTGCTATGAGTCAAATCGACTCGATGGCAGTGAATTTTTTTTTGTTTGTTTGTTTATTTGGTAGTACAAGAAAAGGCTCTAAGCCTTTTCTCTGATTGAAAAGCTGCACTTGCAGCAGGTGAAGGTGATTGTGATTAAGAATTTGTTTTGAGTAGTAGTTGGTTCAATCATTTCAAAGTGAAGGCAAATTTATGTAATATTAAAGGGCAAGTAGGAGTTGACCATAAGTTGGATGTTTGTAAGCTGGGGACTTACTATACTCTAGAAAACCCTAACCTAATTTAAAACTCCAAAACCAAACCCACTGCCATTGAGTCTATTCCAACTCATAGCAACCTTATAGGACAGGGTAGAAATGCCCCATAGGATTTCCAAGACTGTAAATCTTTATGGAAGTAGATTTACTCATCTTTCTTGCACATAGTGGAGCAGCTGATGGGTTTGAACCACCAACCTTTTGGTTAACAGCTGAATGCTGTAACTATTATGCCACCAGAGCTCCTTAACATAAGTTAGGAAATAAAATACTTTGAAAAGATCATTCCTGAACCAGGTCTTAAAAGAAAAGCGACTTTTCAATAGCAAAGAGATGGAAACACCCTAACTGCCCATCAGTGGAAGAATGGATAACCAAACTGTGATACATACATGCATACCATGGAATACTATGCAACATTAAAAGAATAATGTAGAATCTATGAAACACCACATAAAGTAGATGAACTCAGAGGACATTATGCTGAGTGAAATAAGTCTATCACAGAAGAACAAATATTGTATTAGTTCTAGTCCACTATAGTCAAAAGTCATGGAAAGGTTTATATATGGAAGGAAATTTTCTTTGCTGGTTACAACCAATGAGAGGGGAAGGGAGGCAAAAGTGCTAGATAGGTTAAAAAAATACATACATAGATGCATACATACATACATACATATATACAGGTGTATGTATACACATACATATACACACATATATGTAAGTGTGTGTGTGTGTGTATATCTATATCTATCTATCTATCTATCTATATAGATATAAAGATAAGTGATTTTTGTCCAGGGAAAGAAAGAAGAGACTGGTATTTCAGATAGAAGAAAGAGCATAATTGTAATCTTGGAAGCCTGGAACAGTTTGTGGTATGTGGCAATCATAAACAGCTCAGCGTTTCCACTTTAGAGCTGGGCTGCCTGGGTGTGAATGAATTCCAGGCTCTGCACAACATATGACCTAGTGCAAGTTACTTAGCCACTCTGTGAGTCAGTTTCCTCAGCCGTAAGGTGTGGGAATATAATAGTATTTACCTCATAGTGTTATCATGAGGAGCAAACAAATCAATACAGATGAAGTTCTTGTAACCATGTCTGGCACATAGAAGATGCTCAGTGAATGCTGGCTCTTATAACTACTGAATGTAGACAATGAGGGAAGGATCAATGGAAGATGAAGATGGAGATATAGCCACAGAGGGACTGGTATGCAGTGTTGGATTACTCAATAAGCAAGGTAAACAGGGGCTTACTTGTGCTTATTTACTAATCTGTAGTGAACAATTTCACATTTTTTTCACCGCATCAAAAATTATGCTTCTAGGTATGACTGGCATCTGTCTCTCCACCAACCTCACAGCATCTTCCTGCAGAATCAAAGCCTCTTTTCAAATTTATAATCCCTGACAGGGAAGGAGTACCCAGTAAGCAATATAAGCACAGAAAGGAATTTATTCTCTTATAGTTTAAAAGACAAACCAAACTCACTGCTGTTGAGTCAGATCCGACTCACAGCAACCCCTCCTTGGGTTTCTGAGGCGGTATCACTACGGAAGTAGGTTGCCTAATCTTCTTTCTGAGGAGTGGCTGGTGGGTTTGAACCACTAGCCTTCTGATTAGCAGTCAAATGCCTTAGGCACTATGCCACAGAAACTCCTTCTCACAGTTTAAGAGACAAAAAGTCTTAATTCAGAGTGCCGGTTCTAGGGGGTAGGTAAAGGCCCCTTGACCTTGGGCTTCAGTTCTGCCTCTTGTTCCAGGCCCACTGGAGCTGGAGGTGTCTCCTAACTTGGGCAGCTCCTGGCTATTGAGGCTGACAGACCCGAGATCAGCAGGTAAAATGTCACAATCCTAAAATTGGTAGGCAACACGACAGGCCACTGGTTCAAGTCAGGAACTGGAGATGAGGACTTGGCCAAACATAGGATCCGGATGTGTCAAAAAGCTAAAGACCTTTCTCAAAGCTTCTCCATACATTCTGGAAGCAGGTCACACCCCGAAGGCAACTGATTAGCTACTCATAGCAGACTCCACCATGGAGTGGATTACACCATGTCTAATCACATTATGAAAAACTACATCCAGCTGCCACACCATTCAAAACCATGGTCCAGCCAAGTTGACACACAACCTTAACTACCACATGTAGTGAACAATTTCACATTGTTCACAACACATGGTGAATGAGAAACTGTTCACTACAGATCAGTATGTAAACACAAGTAAGCCGATACTTACTTTGTTTATTGGGTAATCTGCCCCTGCTAGTATGTTATACTAAGGACTTTGGCTCATTCTGTGGACATTGTTATTACCTGTTAGGTGCTATCAAGTCTATTCAGACTCATAGTGACCCCGTGTGACTGACCCCTAGATTCCTAGGCTGTACTTTTTACAGGAGCAGATTGCCAGGTCTTTCTCCCGTGGAGCTGTTGGATGGGTTCGAACAGCTATCCTTTCTGTTAGGAGCCAAACGCTTAACTGTTGTGTCACCAGGTCTCCTTCATTCTGTGATACTGGGAGCCATTGAAGGGTTTTAGGCTGAGGAAGAACACAATTAGATTATTGCTTTAAGAGGCTCACTATGGATGCCTAGTGGAGGAGGGTTGCTGGGAAAAGATTGGAGGTAGGAATTAGAAGACCTGGTTGTATATTCTGTCTCACACTCATCAGTGTGTAAGTCAGTTCCTTCTTTGTGCCTCATTTTGTCCATCTAGGCAGTAGGGATAAGAAAACTCTTCCAAAGGCTTTCTATGGGGATTAAATTAAGTAACAGAAGTGAAAGTCCCTAACCCAGTGTCCGGGACATGGTAGATATGCAACATTTTTTTTTTTTTTTAAATTTTAATAGCAAAAGTATTATGTCAGAAGAGCAAAAAGCTGCCCTGTTTTCCCATCTTCATGCCCTGCCCCAGGCCCCTGAGTGGTGCAAATGGTTTGTGCTAGACTGATAACCTAAAGGTTGGCAGTTTAAACCCTCCTAGAAGTGTCTTGGAAGACAGGCTTAGCAAACTATTTCTGTGAAAAGTACGGTCAAGAAAACCCTAGGGAGCAGCTAGCTCCACTCTGTAACATGTGGATCACCATGAGCTGGAATTGGCTCAGTGGAAACAGGTTTGTCTTTTATAATGTATGCCCTGTCCCACCAAGCCCAGCTTGTCCTTGCTTCTGGAAACATGCGTAGGGACTTGCTTCTCAGACCTTAACAATATTGTTCTTGTTCTCTCTTATCCTACTCTTCTCATCTCCATAGCTGTCTGTAGGCTGGCAAAGAAGTTAAGTAAAGCTGCTGATGTCCCAAGCCTTTGCTTCATCTGCTGCTTGTCATCAGAGCTGTTGTTCTTCCACTGACCCTTGTGCTCATCCCAGGATACATTTAACACCTTTTGCTTTATATTCTCATTTCACAGCACCTTTGTCTTATCTCCCCTAACAGTCTGCAGATCTCTGGCAGGCACCCACTGCATCGTGGCTACCTCTGAATATATACCCCGCTTTGCACAGCCTCTTGCTCCTGGTAGTGACTGGCTGTTGAGTGAACTGAATGAAGATTGACTGATGTTCATGTGATGCTGAAAGCCTGCCACACTATGAGTAAGTGTGAGTTGGTTCGATTATGAAAGATGGGAAGGCATGTCTTCTTTTTCAGAGGGCAACAGAAAACCTCCCAGCTGCACTGGGCTTGCTCAGGCAGAGTGAGGAGGGCTATGACCTGTGGGCCCAGACTGACAACCTTGATTGTTTAAACAGCAATCAGCTCATTAAGCCTCATCCTTCATGAAAGTCAATGAAGGAGACAGGGAGCCTCAGTGGTCACCAACAGTTCAGGTCCTTTCTCCTCACATAGGTTTGTGCCTTTATGAGTCAGCTTAAAACAGCCACAGAAAACAAGCCAATTTACATGATCTTCTCCCTCCCATTCACTTGGCACACATTTAGTGCTGATGTGACAGCCACAAGGATAAATGTCTCGCAGGCCTCTGGGAAGGAAGAGGAAACCCAAGTCGCAGCTGATGCTCCTCCCTTTCTTCCTGGACCACTGAGAACCCAGCCTGAGTCCTGCAAATCTAGTTCAGAGAGGTGGTCCAGGAAGGCTGTAAGACTGGGGGATGATGGCAGATGAAGAGGAGACTCAAAGAAATGAGCACAGAAGGAGAAGTCAGAGATTATCTGGCCTGACTCTCAGGCCTTTAGGTGGTGTTATTGCTCCAGTTTTGAAGGTGAAGTAGGTAACTGAGGTCTGAGTGGACAAGTGACCAATACGAGGATAGAAGGTAGTTCCAGCTCAGACCTGCTATGCCTCCCGTCACAGCCACCTGTTTCCAGCTGGAGTTGCTGTTGGTGGTGGTGGTGAGTGGATTGTGGCAAGGATGTTGTCTTATCAGAATGAGTTAATCTCAGAATGAGTTGGTCAGTGAAGGTGAGTATGCATATGTGTATTTTTGTGTGTTTTTGAGTGTGCCTCTTCTTACTTGACTGCTAACCAGAAGGCTGGCGGTTCAAACCCACCAGCCACTCCTTGGAAGGAAGGTTGGGCAATCCTACTTCCGTAGTGATACTGCCTCAGAAACCCAAAGAGGGGTCGCTATGAGTCGGGATCGACTCGACGGCACATAACAACAACAACAACTTCTTCAATAACCAGCTTCACAAGTCCATTTCTACTATGATTCTACTATTATCAATAGTAATGATAATGTCAAAAAACAGTAGTTAGTTTTATTCCCCATTTCATAGCTGAAATAAATGGAAAGATTATAAAGTTCAGGAACCAGCTCGTGGCTGTATAGCTAGTAAGTGCATAGAACCAGAGTTTACACCTGCACTAGTCATTAAAGTTGTTCACAAATATTTGTTTCTCTCTCTTTCTTGATAAAGGGTAGAATTTCTGTCTCCACTATTCTTGGGCACCATTATGTGACTTGCTTTGGTCAGTGAAATATGAGTGGATGTGTGCCACCTCTGGTCAGACCCTTTTCTCCAACCATAGTGACTGGCAATGTTCCAGATGGTGCTGTGAAATCAGCATGGGTCCCAGCAAGAGGATGATCGTGGGGTGGAACAGAGCCCCCAACTGACCCACAATGCAGTGTGAGTGAGGAATAAGTCCTTATGGCCATGAGCCACTCAGATTCTAGGGCTGTTGGTTATCACATGAACACAACCGAGCCAGTCTTAACTGCCTTGGAACCAAGCCTCCCTGGCACAGAGTGAATGCCCTTAAATGCCACACTCTTGCCACCTTGCCCATGTTCTCCAGCTGAGATAGATATTCCCTCTGTTGGGCTCACTGGTGTGGCATTGATCCCATTGTACGTCCATCATTAGACTGGGCTCAGAGGAGCACACTCTGTGTTGTGCTCATCTTTGGCTTCCCAGTTTCCAACACAAGTCCTGGGATGCAAGTGGTCTTCTCTTCATGTTTGCTGAATGAATGCCTATAGGAAAGGGGCCTGGGCATTGCAGTGGGATGGACCAATATTACTCTGCATGATGAACTCCAGGTGAGCCAATCTACCTTTGACCCCACATGCTGCTGAGGTAACACAGGACAGTAACTTCTTTCCAGGACCTCATCCCTGGAGGCTGTGCCAGGTGGCTTGGTACCTAGGGAGTCTGCCCAGCTGGCTGAGCAGAATTTGTCCCACCCTGCCCAGACCTCAGCAGTAAATCTGCAGGTGTGAGGAATTTACCCCAGAGAGTGATCCGGCAGTGGCATGAATGAGTAATTTACAAAGCCCATTAAGGCAGCACAGAATTACTTATTTATGGGAACTTTTTGACAGATCTGCAGCTTAATCATTTATCCCTCCAAACATTTAGCCAGGGTCATTGGTAAATAATTCACTTATTACACACTCTGGAGTGGTTTATGGCACTGTGACTTATGATCTCACACGAGTACACAGCCAGGGAATTAGAATGCAAAGGTTGGGGACAGGAGGGGGGAGCTGAGAGTCCTCTCCTCAGATCTCACCCAGGTCAGCTGGATGCAGGAGGAAGATGTTCAGGCCTCAGGGAGAAGGGCCTTCTGCTCTAAGTCAGATTGATGTTTCAAAACAGAAGTATTTTAGTCCCTGGCCTAATGTTTGGGCAGACAGAATGGGGACAAAACCTGCTTTAGCAGCACTCCAGGGCCTAGTGGGGAAATCCATATGCCTCTCCCTGACATTCAAGGACCTCCAAGAATCGGCCACAACCCCTTTCTAGTCTTGTAACTCATTAAACCACCAGTTGCTGTGGAGTTGATCCTGACTTATGACAATCCCATATGTATCCGAGTAGCACTGTGTTCCATGAGGTTTTTAACAGCTCATTTTTCAGAAGTAGATTACCAGGCCTTTCTTCTAGAGCACCTCTGGGTAGGCTTATACCTCTAATCTTTTGGTTAGCAGTTGAATGCATTAACCATTTTGTACCACCCAGCAACTCATCATACTTCTTATCTCTGCTTCTGCCACTTGGTGCCCCAAACATGCCTTGTCTCTTCCTATCTCCATGCAACCGATCACAGTAATCCTCCTGTTTTCTCTAATCTAACTTCAGTTTTCAGCTCAAAGATCACCTCCTGCATGCTTGTCATATTTTAACCTGTCTCCCTAGGTAGACTAGGTCTCTACAGGGCCAGGACTCAGTCTAGGTGAACATAGCCCCACTATTAGTGAGCACAGAGCCTGTCTCACAGTAAGTGCAATAAATACCGG
The DNA here is from genome assembly GCF_000298275.1 of Orycteropus afer afer. Lineage (NCBI taxonomy): Eukaryota > Metazoa > Chordata > Mammalia > Tubulidentata > Orycteropodidae > Orycteropus > Orycteropus afer. The sequence goes on along the minus strand of NW_006921780.1, from coordinate 758,138 downwards.
CTGTTGTGATGATGGTGATACCAATGAGGCTGAAAACAAAGATGATGATGTTTCCTCAGAACCCATCACTGCTTCCTTCCTCTCTCCCACATCTCTTGCTCTCTACAAAGTCAGTGAAGGACTGTGGTCAAATCTTTTAGGTTCTTTGAGATCCTAGCTGGAAGGAGAGACATTGAACCATAAGTGGATAGAGGAGTTCATGTTGGGATGGAGAAGTGGGGCCGTGGTAGGGTTCACTGGAGAAGAATCAAATAGAGGGGATAGGGGAATTTGAGTGCAAGTCACCAGATATATATAGATAGTGAGGATCCTTCTCAAGGCATACCCATCCCACCCATAATCTTCCAGGAAGACCCCATAGCTTCCAAATGTATTTCCCAAATTCCTGGTCTTAAGAGAATTAACTCAGCCTCCTGAGATTGAAGCCACCTAAATAAGGTCACCCCTTTGTATTAATACAAATTAATACAAAATCTGTTGCCCAGATAGTATAGAGATCCCTAGTAGGAAAAGAGAGGAGATTAATTCATTCTCTGCCACCTTCTGCCTAATGCCTCTTGCCCACCTAGAAATCCTTCTAGTCTAGTCTCAAGTTGTTGAAGAAGTAGGCCTAGAATATCAAGCAGCTCATCTTCCAGGGAGGTAAGCCTGGTCTTGCCTGGGATGACTTGGGAGATAAGAAAGGACAGAATCACTGTTATTTCTAAACAAAGAGGTCTATTTCCAATCTGACACCCCTCTGGGCCTTGGGACATTTTAAACAGATTGCTAGTCACTGCCTGGAGCTCTGGTAGAACAATACGTAAGGCATCTGACTGCTGACCAGAAGGTTGGTGGTTCAAACCCACCAGTCACTCTGCAGAAGCAAGACCGGGCAATCTACTTCAGTAAAGATTTACCACCTCGGACCCCAAGGGGGGTCACTATGAATCGGAATTGACTCGACGACAGTGCGTTTGGTTTAGTCATTGCCTAGAGTGGACAGAATCATATAGTCTGCCATCATGTTCATATATTTTTACGTGATTCCCATAACAACCTTATCAAGTAGGTATTCTTGATAATTTCCTTGAGCAGGTAAAGAAATTATGACAAAGAAAAGAATTGGATTGCCCAAAGTCACTCAAATAATAGGAGACAGAGTCAAAGTTTAGGATTAGGGTAGATCATGCTGACTCCATCTTGGGACCGGAACTACTGTCCCTTGATGTGGGTTTGGGTCACAGCTTCTTCCTCTTTTCCTTGCTTCCCACCCCAAGCCCCATCCCACACTTCCTGTTGCCTCCTGTCCTTGCTTCTAGTCCTTCCTCATCTACTTCTCACATCAGGTTCTGTAGTGCCCAGCTGCCATCTGCTGGCCGGAGCCTCCAGTTGATCCAGCTGTCAGAGCAGGATTTTTCTTTTCTTTTTTTGGAGATCCATTCCACTTCACCCTCCTTATTCCAACCCCTCTCATCTTTTCTGCAGTCAGGTAACTAAATATGATAGTTCATCGGCCGGAGAGAGAGAGAGAGAGAGGAAAAAAAAAAAAAAAAAAGGTAGACATAGAGAACTGCTTCTTGACTCTGAGGGGAAAATTAAGCACAAAAGGGAAAAAATGATTGATTCCCAAGGATGAAGTCCTGCAAGTGTCTAGCTAGCGCTGCTGAAGTCTACACCAGAAAGCTGGGAGAGGCCTGAGATGACAAGTGTGTCCCTTGGCTCTAAACCCAAACAGAAGCACTGAAGGCCTCCCTTGTGTGCCTCGGGGAAGTGGTCAGGCTCTTCTGGGAAGCCCACAGGGTGAGGCTAGTAGGAATAAAATACAAAAAACACAGTTTCAGGCAAGTTGATTTCAACTCACAGTGGTCCCATGTGTATCAGAGCAAAACTGTGTTCCATAGGATTTTCTTTTTTTTACCTCCATCCCCTTCTTCTTCTTCTATCCCTCCTCCTCCTCCTCCTCCTTCTTCTTCTTAAAGAAAACATTTATGTATTTAATTGTGATCTGGATGAAAGTTTACAGAGCAAATTGGTTTTCCATTCAACAACTCATGCACATTTTGTTTTGTAACAAAGATTGTGATCTACCATATAACAGCACTCTTCCCATGTCCTCCCTGTGTTTACCATTTCTTTTCATCCTTCCTTCCCATCTCTTCCTGCTTTTTGAGCTTCATCCCCGGACAAATGCTTCCCTTTTGATCTCACATTGTTGATTGTTCTAAGGAGTTCATACTTCCCAGGGTTATTGTTTACCTTACAGCTCTGCCTATAATTTGGCTGAAAGATGAGCCATGGAGATGATTTCAGTTCCAAACACAAAGGGGTGTCTAATCGTCAGTCTCAGGCAGCTCCACCAGTCTCTATCAGACAAGTAAACCTAGCCTTTTTTGCATTTTGTTTCACATTTTTCTCTCATACTATCTGTGATTTCCTATCGTGTTCCCTTTCAGAGCTATCATTATTGGTAGCTGGGTCCCAACTAGTTCTTCTTGTCCTGGGGTCATGGAAGCTGGGATCTATATGGTCCACTAGTCCTGTGGACTAATTGTTTCCATGCATCTTTGATTTTCTTCACTTTTCCTTGCTCCAAATGGTGAGAGACAAATTGTTGTACCTTAGATGGGCAAAGACATTGTCTTTGTAGGCTGTGTTATGCCAATTGACCTTAGTGTTCCCTGAAACTATGGTCCTGCGCCCCAGGCTCAATGACTCATTCCCTCAAGGTATTTGGTTATGGCTAAGAAATTTTCATAACTTTGTCCCCTGTATGCTCTCCTTTATTCATGGACATATATACAACATTTATAGATACATATGTAGAAATATCCACTGTCAAACATATAAATATTCATGGGTGTAGTTCCATTCACCTTCCCACTCCTGTTCAGCTTGAGTGTCTATCTATGTATCCACTCATAGATTGTTGTTATTACTGTTATTGCAGGATTGTGTGTGTAATAGCATTTACCTTTGTTGCCTTCAACTCTTGTGCTCCTCCCAGTGTCTTCCTTTGCCTTGATCATTTTGTGCTGACATACCCCTTATTGCATATGGTCTTTCACTTCACCCAAGTTAACACATGTCTAGTAGTTTACCCTCTCTTCCCCTTCTATTCCTAGTAATCTTCAAAGAATGATTCTTTCTATGAGTAAACCTTTCCTTGACTTTTACAGTAGTGGTCTCATACAATATTTGTCCTTTTGTGGTGGACTAATTTCATGCATCATAAAGTCCTCTAGACTCACCTATGTTATGAGGTGTTTCACAGAAGCATTGTTATTTTTTAACATTGTGTAGTATATACATTGTATATATGTACCATTGTTTGCTTATCCATTCTTCTGTTGACAGGTATTTGGATTGTTTTCATTTTTTTGCTATTATGAATAATCCTACAATTAACACAGATGTGCCTATATTTGTTCATATCACGGCTCTTATTTTTCTGAGATATATACCTAATAGTGGGATTGCTAGATCATATGGTATTTCTATTTCCAACTTTTTGAGTAAGAGTCATACATATTCCACAGTGGTTGCACCATTTTACAGTCCCACCAACAGTGTATGAGGATTCCAGTCTCTGAACTCTGACCAGCATTTGTTGTTTTCCATTTTTTTGAACTTTGATATTAATGCTAGGGAGAGATGATATCTCTTTGTTGTTTTAATTTGCATGTCTCTAAGGAACACCGTCTGTCAGTTTGTTGTCCTGTGGTGACTTTTGTGTTGCTATGAGGGTGGAGGCTATGCTACCAGTATTTCAAATACCAACAAGGTCACTCACAGTGGACAGGATTCAGTGGAGCTTCCAGACTAAGACAGACTTGGAAGAAGGAAAGAGCCATCCACTTCTCAAAGTATTGGCCAGTGAAAACCTTATAAATAGCAGTGAAACACTGTCTGATATAGTACTAGAAAACACTATGAACTACCCTGAAACATTGTCTGATATAATGCTGGAAGATGCCCCTCAGGTTGGAAGGCACTCAAAACTCTGACTGGGGAAGAACTGCCTCTTCAAAGTAGAGTTGACCTTAATAATGGAGTAAATCTCTCAGGACCTCCATTTGCTGATGTGCATGACCCAAAATGGGAAGAAATAGCTGCAAGCATCCATTAATAATCAGAACATGGAATGTACAAAGTGTGAATCTAGGAAAATTGGAAGTTGTCAAAAATGATATGGAGTGCATAAAGATCAACATCCTAGGAATTAGTGAGCTGCAATGGACTGGTTTTGGACATTTTGAACCATACAACCATATGATCTACTACACTGGGAATGACAAATTGAAGAAGAATGGCATGGCATTCATCATCACAAAGAATGTGTCAAGATCTATCCAGAAGTACAATGCTGTCAGTGATAGGATAATATCCACACACCTACAAGGAAGACCAATTAATGCTACTATTACTCAAATTTACACACCAACCACCAAAGCCAAAGATGAGGAAGTGAAGATTTTTTAACAACTTCTGCAGTCTGAAATTGACCAAATACATAATCAAGATGTGTTAATTATCACAGGTGATGGGGAATGCAAAAGTTGGAAACAAAGAAGAATCACTAATAGTTGGAAAATATGGCCTTGGTGATAGAAATGACACTGGAGGGCACATGATAGAATTTTGCAAGACCAATTATTTATTCATTGCAAATACCTTTTTCAACAATACAAACAGTGGTTATACATGCAGACTTTGCCAGATGGAGCATGCAGGAATCATATTGATTACATCTGTGGCAAGATGCAATGGAGAAGCTCAATATCTTCAGCCAAAACAAGGCCAGGAACTGATTGTGGAACACACCATCAACTGCTTACATGCAAGTTCAAGTTGAAGTTGAAGACAAGTAGAACAAGTCCACAAGAGCCAAAATATGGCCTTGATTATATCCCTCCTGAATTTAGAGACCATCTAAAGAATAGATTTGATGGATTGAACACCAGTGACGGGAAACCAGAGGAATTGTGGGATGACATCAAGAACATCATCCATGAAGAAAGCAAAAGGTCATTTAAAAAGACAGGAAAGGAAGAAAAGACCAAAATGGATGTCAGAAGAGACTCTGAAACTTGCCCTTGAATGGAGAGTAGCTAAAGTAAATGGAAGAAATGACATAATAAAAGAGCTGAACAGAAGATTTTAAAAGCAGCTTGAGCAGACAAAGTCAACTATTATAATGAAATATACAAAGTCCTGGAGTTAGAAAAACAAAAAGGAAGAACACTCTTGCTATTTCTCAAGCTGAAAGAACTGATGAAAAAAAAAAAAAAAGCCTCAAATTGCAATATTGAAAGATTCCTTGGGCAAGATGTTGAATGATGCAGAATACATTAAAAGAAGATGGAAGGGATACACAGAGCCACTGTACCAAAAAGAATTGGTAGATGTTCATCCATCTCAGCAGATGGCATATGATCCAGAACCAATGATACTGAAGGAATAAGTTGAAGCTGCATTGAAGGAATTGGCAAAAAAACAAGGGTCCAGGAATTGATGGAATACCCGTTCAGATATTTCAACAAATGGATGCTGTACTACAGGCACTCACTCAGCTATGCCAAGAGATTTGGAAGATAGCTACCTGGCCAACTGACTGGAAGAGATCCATATTTGTACCCATTCCAAAGAAAGATGATCCCACAGAAGGTGGAAATTATGAAACAATATCATTAATATCACACACAAGTAAAATCAATTACACAGGTAATTGAAAAATGGTTGCAGCAGTATATTTACAGAGAACTTCCAGAAATGCAAGCTAGATTCAGAAGAGGACTTGGAATGAGGGATATCATTGCTGATATCAGATGGATCTTGGCTGAAAGCAAAGAATACCAGAAAGATGTTTACCTGTGTTTTATTGAATATGGAAAAGCATTTGATTGTGTACATCATAACAAATTATGGATAACATTGAGAAGAATGGGAATTCTAGAACACTTAATTGTACTCATGAGGAACATGTACATGGACCAGGAGGCTGTCATTTAAACAGGACAAGGGGATACTGCATGGTTTAAAGTCAGGAAGGGAGTGCTTCAGAGTTGTATCCTTTCACCATACTTATTCAATCTGTATGCTAAGCAAATAATCCAAGAAGCCATGCTATATGAAGAAGAATGTGGCATTAGGATTAGAGGAAGAATCATTAACAACCTGTGATACTCAGATAACACAACTGAAAGTGAGGATGACTTGAAGCACTTACTGATGAAGATTAAAGACTACAGTCTGCAGTATGGATTACTCCTCAATATAAAGAAAAAAAAAATCTTCACATTTGGACCAATAGGCAGCATCACTACAAACAGAGAAAAGATTGACACTGTCAAAGACTTCATATTACTTAGTTCTACAATCAACATCAATGGAAGCAGCAGTCAAGACACTAGATAACCTATTGCACTGGGCACATCTGCTGCAAAAGACCTTTTTAAAGTGCTGAAGAGCAAACTCTCCTTGAAGAATAAGGTGCACCTAACCCAACCCACGATATTTTCAATCACCTCATATGCATGTGAGAGCTGGACAATCAATAAGAAAGAATGAAGAAGAGTTGATGCTTTTGAGTTTTGTGTTGACAAAGAATACTGAAAGTACCATGGACTGCTAAAGGAACTAACAAATCTGTCCTGGAAGAAGTGCAGCCAGAATGTTTCTTGGAAGCAAGAATGGCCAGACTTCACCAACTTTTGTTATGTTGTCAGAAGGGACCACTTCCTGGAGAAGATATTATGGTTGGTAAAGTGGAGGGTCAATGAAAAAGGAGAAGGCCCTCAATGAGATGGATTGACACATGACTCCAACAATGGGCTCAGGTATAGTAAGGATAGTGTTTTGTTCTGTTGTACATAGGGTTGCTGTGAGTTGGTGATGGCTTGATGGCACCTAACAACAACAACAACAACATGTGGGTAATTAAATTGATTGTTTTTCTAATGTTGAACCATCCTTGCATACATTGTATAAATCTCACTTGGTCATGATGTATTATTATTATTATTTTGATATGTTGTTGGAGTCTATTGGCTAGAATTTTGTTTAGAGTCTGTGCAACATTATTCATGAGGGATATTGGTCTATAATTTTTCTTTTTATGGATGTCTTTGCCTGGTTTTAGTATCAGGGTTATGCTTGTTTCATAGAGTGAGTTTGAGAGTATCCCATCCTTTTCTATGTTGTGGAGTAGTTTGAGTAAAATTGGTGTGAACTCTTCTCTGAATATTTAATAGCACTCTCCAGTGAAGCCATCTGGGTCAGAACTTGGGATTATTATTATATTTTAATGACCTGTTCAATTTCCTCCTTTGCAATGGGTCTGTTCAAATTTTCTACCTCAGATTGTGTTAATTTGGGTAAGTAGCATGTTTCTAGAAATTTGTCCATTATTTCTAGGCTTTCAAATCTGTGGGAGTACAGTTCTTCACTATTGTTGTTGTTAGGTGCCCTCGAGTCAGTTCCAACTCATAGTGACCCTATGTACAGCAGAATGATACACTGCCCAGTCCTGCACCATCCTCTACAACCCTTTCTATGCTTGAGCCCATTGTTGTAGCCACTGTGTCAACCCATCTCATTGAAGGTCCTCATCTTTTTCACTGACCTCTACTTTACCAATCATGATATGCTTCTCCAGGGAATAGTTCAACCTAAATTTCTGAGTAGTATACTGTTATTATTCTTTTTATTTCAGTTGGTTGTATTATGACATCATCTTATTAATTTCTTATTTATTTGCATCTTCTCCTTTTTTATTTTTTTTAATTGGTTAAATTTGCCAGTGGTTTGTCAATTTTATAATCCTCTAGTCTTAAGAATTTGTTCTATTGTTTTTCTGTTTCATTCATTTCTGCTTGAATCTTTATTATTTCCTTTCTTTTGGTGACTATACGCGGTTCAAACCCACCAGCCACTGTTCAGAAGGAAGGTTGGGCGATCTACTTCCATAGTGATACCTCCTTGGAAACCTAAGGAGGGGTCGCTATGAGTTGGATCCAAGTCAACGGCAATGAGTTTGGTTTGGTTTTTTTTGTTGTTGTTCTTTTTCTACTTGTTTGAGTTGTCATATTAAGGTGATGATTTTGGTACTTTCTTCCTTTATGATGTGTGTGTTTATGGCTATAAATAGTCTTCTGAACAGTTTTTATTGTGTTCCAAAGATTTTGATATGTTGTGTTTTCGTTCTCATTTGGTTCAATATATTTTTTTTTTAGTTCATTTTTTAAAATTTCTCTTATAATCCAGTAGTTTTCAAGCAAGGTCTTATTCAGTTTCCATGTATTTGAAAGATTTCCCCTTGATCTTGCTGTTGCTGATTTCTAATTTTATAGTGTTGTGATCTAAGAAGATGCTTTGTTGTATTTTGCCATTTTTATATTTATTGAGGCTTGTTTCGTGGCCTAGCATATGATCTATTCTGGAGAATGTTCCATGTGAGCTGGAAAAGAATATACACTGTGCTACTGTTTGGTGGAGTGCTCTGTATATATCTGTGAGGTCAAGTTGGTGGACTATCTTGTTTAGATCTTCTGGATCTTTGTTGAGTGTCTTTCTGTCCTTCATTGAAAGTGGTGTATTATGGTCTTAGTGGATATGGTAATGGGTGGAAGTATAGGCACAAGTCTCTGATCACTAATCATGAAAAGCAGCTGAGGGCAAGCTGGGACGGTCTGTTTTCTATCTAGTGGTGTTGGAGCTGGTGGTGGTGCTCACCCAGTGGGTGGGGCAATAGGTGTGGCTCCTGACTTCTGTGGAAGGATTAAAAAAAGAAAAGAAAAAAAAAAAAAAAAGCAGGAGATGGATACAAAGAAAACAAAAAAGTTAGGAGAGGGGAGGCCCAAGGAAAAAAAAGAGAATGAAGAAAGAGAAAAAGAAGAAAAATCTAAAATACTGGGAGTGAAGAAGGAAGAACTGAGAAGAAAGGAAAAAGAAAAAGGAAAAGGAAACTAATGCAAGTGTTAGCTGCCAAATACAGCTTCAGTGGGAACACCAAGCTCACTCTCAGGAAACATGCACCACCATTTACAGAGGGGCTGGGTGCACTCTCCTGATCACTGTGCTGGGGGTAAGCACCCACTCTGTGAAATTAAAAAAAAAAAAAAAGTGGGGAGAAGGCAAAAAGTAAAGAAGAGGAAAATAAGTGAGGCAGAGGGAAGGAGGAACAAAGGAAAAAAAGAAAAGAAAAGAAAAGAAATGTAAAAGAGGAAAATAAAAGCAGCATGGTACTGACATTTTAAAGTGTTAACCACCAAACACAGTGCTGAGGAACCAGGCACCTCTGACCAGAAAGGAGTGGGGGTGGGTTCTGCTATCCACGTGGGTGTTTGGGAGAGGGGTACCTGTTCTATGGGATCAAATAAAAACAAATAGAAAGGGAAAAGAGGGAGAAAAGGAAAGGAAAAAAAAGAAAGTGGCGGGGGTGGGGGGAGAGGGAAGAACTAAGAAAGATAAAGAGGAAAAAAGGTGGCACAACACAGGAAATTGTGGGAGGTGAACCGGCTTCTGAGTGGGTGGGGTGGGGGCCTATGCCTCTGGTCACTAGGGGGCTGTGCTAGGTAGGGAGGGAAGTCACACTTACCTGGACGCTGATGTGGGTGCTAGAGCAGTTCTTGGCAACCAGAGGTGGTTACTTGATTCCTGCTCTCGAGTGCTCCTTGCAATAGTTCAAAATGGCAGCACCATATCAGTTGGTAGTTTACCACTCCTTGTTCACTGTTTTCATTCAGTCTCTTCCTGTCATTAGTATTTGATCTACTTCTTTATCCTTTCCTTTGAAAGTCTGGGTTCCAGGATTGTCATCCATATCTATTTCATTTGTTTTTTTGAGCTTTTGGTTTAGAGGGTCTGGATAGTGTACCTGCCTAGCTGCCACCTTGGAATCTCCTCCTTTCATAGGATTTTCAGCGGCAGATCTTTTTGCAATATATGGCCAGGTCTTTCTTCAGATGTGCCTCTGGGTATCCTTAAACTTCCAACCTTTCCATTAGCAACCAAGCACATTAAGTATTTTTATCACTCAGGGACTCTTAGAAATAAAATAACCAAAACCAAAAACCAAACCCACTGCCACTGAGTTGATTCCAACTCATAGCTACTCTTTAGGTCAGAGTAGAACTGCTTCATAGGGTTTCCAAGGCTGTGAATCTACGGAATCAGGCTGCCTCATCTTTCTCTTGCAGAGCAGCCAGTGGGTTCAAACCATCAACTTATTGGTCAGAAGCTAAATGCTTTGACCACTCCATGGCATAGTGGTTAAAGCATTCGGCTGGTAACCAAAAGGTCAGTGGTTCAAACCCAGATGTCACTTCATGGGAAAAAGATGAAGAATAAATTACCATCGTTTTCTTCCAGGGGAAAAAGATAATCTTTTGACTGGTTTCTGTTAGTTGGCTGTGTGGTAAATCCTCATTTGACAGATGAGGAAACTGGGAGAGGTTTATCAATCCACTGGTTTATTAATCCACAGGTTGTTGTTGTTGTTATGTGCCATCGAGTCGGACCCGACTCATAGCGACCCCTCCTTGGGTTTCTGAGGCAGTATCACTACGGAAGTAGATTGCCCCATCTTCCTTCCGTGGAGTGGCTGGTGGGTTTGAACCGCCAGCCTTCTGGTTAGCAGTCAAGTGCTTAGCCACTATGCTACTAGAGCTCCCAATCCACAGGTTAGTGTGGATAAATGATATGTAACTATTTTGGGGAGTGGCTGTTGGGCCTGGAATGTAGTTCAATGGTGCCTGAAAACTCTGACCCATCTGTCAAGGAATGTGAGATCTCATTAAAGTCAGTGCTTAAGAGGTATCTAGTTTTCTTCTCTCTGATGTGGTTGAGTATTTTGGAGGCTTGGTGGTTCAATGGTTCAGCACTCAGCTGCTAACTGAGTTCTGGGTAGTTCAAATCCACCCACGAGCTTCGTCATAGAGAGACCTGGCGATCTGCTCGCACAAAGATTACAGCCTAGAAAACCCTACGGGGAAGTTCTACTCTGTTACATGGGGTCAGTGTGAGTCAAAATTGACTCAATAATACCTAACAACAACACCATAACATCACCCTGAGTCTAGTTTATCTAAGAAGAACATATTACAGGCATGGTCATAGCCTGCAGCTGGTTTCAGCTATCCTATGTCACCAAGGCTCAAAGCAAGACAACCAGATTGGCATATGGGCATTAGGAGAAGATCCAGGGAGGAGGAATGGCCAAAGAGAGTGAGTGTAAAAGGAAGAGGGAGATGGAGGGAGGTAGTGTGCTGAGAAAGCGACAAAGAAGGACAAAAAAACAAAAACAAAACAAAACCCTGAGTACAAACATCAGAAGACTTTGAGTGTGCCATTACCAAGCTATGTATCTTCAGGTAAGTGTTTTCATCTATAAAATGAGGATCTACCTCACAGAACTATTTTTGAAAACTAAATGAAATAGCATGAGTGAAACCACTGGCCCTAGATTTCAACTCACAGTCAGCCCAATAAGTGTTTGTTGAATCTGAAACCATGAAAAGGAGAGTGTTGATTCATTGCCACCTCATATACTTTGTATCATTTCCTGTGACAATTGATCTATATTAACATGACTTCTCCTGGCAGCTCATCATCATCAAGCACCAGGACACCTCATGACTGAAAACTTGCACCAACCCAACACATTCTGGGAGCCCTGAGGTGGCCTTACTCTTCCTAGCTTTGCGCTAGTGAACTTTGCAGATGCAAACTTTGCTTCATTCCCTAAGTGCATCAGCATTCACAGAAACTACATCTTGTACACCAGACCAAAGCAGGTACAAATTAGGAGTCATAGGATGTAACATGCTTTCAGCTGAATGGAGGTATTTTGGTAATTTTTTTTTTTTTTTTTCAGAGAAGGATGACACATTTACAAACATTTGCAACATGCTCAAGAGCTCTGCATTTAGAGTTAGTAATCTGGATTATGGCCTAGGCTTGGTCACTACCTGTGTAATCTTTCTTCCATATGTCTTAGATATTTCATTGAAGAACTGAGGTTATGTCTAAGTAAGGTGACAACCTTGTTTACCTGAGACCAAAGGGGTTCTCAGGATGCAAAACTTCCAGTGTTAGTATCCAGATTATCCCAGGCACACTAGGACTAATTGATTACCCTATCTTTAAGCCTCTCTTGGTCTAATACCCTGTGGTAGTTATGTTTGTGTGTCAACTTGGCTGGGCCTGATTGAGTGGCTGGGCAGCTGGTGGTAGTTATTGCCCATGATGAGACTAGCAATCAGCTCCATGGTGGGATCTACCATAAGCAGCTGAGTAGCTGCCTTTGGGAATGTGGTCTGCTTCCTGTATTTAAGCAGAAGTCTTGGGAATGGTCTCTAGCCTATGGCACACTTGGACCTTGCATGTAGCCTGCTCAGCAGCCTGCTATGCTCTGCCAACCTTGGGACTTACAATGGACTTAAGTTAATGGCCTACTGTATGGTTTGGTAACATCGGGACTGTGCCTTTTTACGTGTCAACCTTGGGGCTTCTCAGCCTTAGCAGCCAGCAGCTGTCTGAGTGAAGAAATGCCTCTAGCTCCAGTGGGCCGGGAGCAGGAGGCAGAGCTGGACCCCAAGGTTGAGGGGCTTTCACCCAGCCTCTAGAGACTGGCACTTTGAACTTGGACTAAAAGCCTCCAAATTGTAAGAATAAACTCCTGTTTGTTAAGGCCTTCCCATCTGTGGTATATTTCTTGTCAGAGCGGCACAAGGTAACCAGAACATACCCCATGTTTCAACTACTGAAATACTCAACTGTACCTGTTGGGAATGTTTTTGGTTGCAGGAAATAGGACAACCAAATAACATTGGCTTTCAACATAAGAGGATTTATTGTTTACAAACAAACATTCTGGAGACAGGCAGTCTCTACGCGATATGTCTTCGCGACAGCATCATCAAGAATCCAGCTTCCTTTGTCGTCTTTCACACCTTGACTTTTCACTTACAACACTGTCAGGCTGAGGTCACAAGGTAGCTACTACAACTCCAGGTATTATACAAGTACTCAAGGCAGAGAGAAGGAAAGGTGGTGACATTAGCTATTGTGCTATTTTTATCAGGAAAGCAAAAGATTTTCCGGGAACTCCCTAGTATACGTTCCCTTTGCTCTCATTGGGCAGGACTCCAGCTACAAGAAAACCATCTAACATCCATAAGTGGGAGGCAACAAGGAAGAACTCTGCTACACTGATGAGCAGGGATGAGGTACTGCTCTTTGTTTGATGAAGAGGGAGCAAAAGGCCCTGAAAAGTTTAAGCATTGTCTTTGCTGGTTGGGCAGAAGTGAGTCTAATATAAATATCCTGGATCCATGACATTCAAGACTCTGAATTCAAGAGTGCTGAACAGATATGTGGGAAGGCCCTATTCTCAAAGTTCAGAGGTGAAGCTAAGGGAGATTCTCCAGCTGTTAGGCTAGCTGAGGCATCAAGGCCTCTTAATCTATATCTGTCCTTCCAGAGCCTCTGGAAGCAGCAGTCAAGAAATCAAATGATGTGTTGCATTTGGATAATTTGCTGCAAAAAAACTCTTTAAATTCTTTAAAAGCAAAGATGTTACTTGGAAGACTAAGGTGTCCTTGACGCAAATCATGGTATTTTCAATTGCCTCATATGAATATGAAACTTGGAGAGTGAAAAAGGAAGATCAAAGAAGAATTGACACATTTGAATTATGGTATTGGTGAAGTATAATGAATATACCATGGATCTCTGGAAGAATAAACAAATATGTCCTAGAGGAAGTACAGCCAGAATGCCTCTTAGAAACAAGAATGGGAAGACTTCATCTCACTTCTTTTGGACATGTTGTCAGGAGAGACCAATCTTTGCAGAAGGACATCATACTTGATGAAGTGGAGGGTCAATGAAAAAGATGAAGACCCTCAATGGGATGGATTGACACAGTGTCTGCAATGATGGGCTTAAATATAGCAATGATTGTGAGGATGGTGCAGGACTGGGCAGTGTTTTGTTCTGTTAGACATAGAGTTGCTGTAAGTTGGAACTTACTCAATAGCACCTAACAACATCTTTGTGAGTTCACACAAGCTCAGTGGGGATATATTTTTTTTCCCTCATTCTTGCAAGAGACTGCTGAACCTCAGGTGCCCAGACCTGGACATTGTATAGATATAGCTCAGTCCTGGTAAGAGACAGTGTTGTGCCTCCTCTTAGGAGTAGCGACATAACGTCTTCCCATTTCTGAACAACTGCGCCTGTGGGATCTCAATAAAGTGGAACTTTGTCTTATTTATGGTAATCCTGGCTACCGTTTATTGAGGGTCTACTTATGCCTGATACTACCCTAAGTTCTTTATATCTCATTTTATTCTGTGATGGGAATTTAGCATTATGCCTTGTTTAAAGATGAGGAAACAGAGGTTCAGAGGAGCTCTGGTGGTGTAGTGCATAAGACATTTGACTATTAACCAGAAGGCTTGTGGTTCAAACCCACCAGCCACTCCTTGGAAGGAAGATGGGGCAATCTAGTTTCATAGTGACACTGCCTCAGAAACCCAAGGAAGGGTCACTATGAGTCAGAACTTACTCAACGGCAATGAGTGAGTGAATGTGTAAGTGTGAGGGTCACACAATTGTAGAGCTGAATTCAAACTCATGTCAGCCTGACTCCGGTGGCCTGACTTTTCCTGTTGTAACAATCTGACTTTTGACAGAATTCCCCAGACTTTGAACAATCTCTGGTACACAGCTGGTACTCAGTGTGTGTGTGGAATTGCTAATTTCCACCTCCAATTTTCCTTTCCTTCTTTCTGAACACCCCAACTTTCTGTACAAAAAGACCGCATTCCCCAAACCTTTCAGATTAGTGCTTGACACATAATAATACATATTTGTGGAATGACTGTTACATAAAGAGGACACCCAACATTAAATTAATACCCCTTGATAATTATACTGAATGTAGATGGATTAAATGCACCAGTCAAAAGACAGACGGTAGCAGAATGGATAAGAAAACACAACCCGTCAATATGCTGTCTACAAAGGCCTGTGAGGTGAACTATGACAGTGGGAGGTATACACTCCTTAGAATACTCAACCATAAGAGATTAAAAGTAGCATCTGCCCATGGATAAAGCTCAGAAGGCAGAAATGGATAGGAAAACAAGAAAGAGTGAAATGGTAACCACAGGGAGGAAGTGGGAAGAGTGCTGTTATATTGTGGGGATCGCAATCAATGTCACAAAACAAAATGTTTATAAACTGTTGAAAGGAAAACCAATTTGCTCTGTAAACATTCACTTGAATCACAATAAAAAGTTAATTTTTTAAAAAAATGCTGTCTACAAGAGACACACCTTAGACACAAACAGACTAAAAATCAAAGGATGGAAAAAAAAGAGATGACACTTCTCATTTCCCCCAGCTTTCTAGATGTTTGCACTGATAGAGAAAATGGGTCTGTCAACATGTAAGTCTATCATTCTTAGAGATTACAGTAAGTCTCCAGGTTACCAACATCCAACTTACAATGTTATGCAAATTTCCCCTCACTTTTAAAGGATTGAACCAACCCCTTCTCAAAAAATTATTCATCACAATCACCTTCACTTGCTGCATGCACAGCTTTTAAATCATTAAAAAAAGGCTTTGAGCCTTTTGCACTAAAACCAAAAATTCAAACTCACTGCCATCAAGTTGATTCCAACTCATAGCAACCCCTATTGAGTTTCCAAGGCTGTAAACCTTTACAGAAGCAGACTGTCTCACCTTTCTTCTGCAGAGGGGCTGATAGTTTTGAAACACTTGTCCTTCTGGTTAGCAGCCAGATGTCTTAACCACTACACCACAAGAACTCCTTGATGTTTTCCCCTAAAATAAGGCTAAATAAGAACCGAATACACCTGTTCTGACTTACCTACAAATTCATCTTAAAGACACACTTAGGAAGAGATCTCATTCATAACCCAAGGACTGCCTATATTTGAGTTAATTCTTTGTCTTTGTAAGTAAGAGACCAGACTTGGAAAGATGAAGTGGTAAATCCAAAGCTCACAGAGCTAAGTTAGAATGTCTCTACTTTACGCTGTGACACAGATGGAGCCAAGTCTAATTCTCCTTTCCTGAACGGAGACAGGGAGGTGGTAACTAGATCTGAACATTTTGGGGTCAGACTTCATCATCTACTGGCGATTTACTGTTGAGGGACTGCCTCACTCAGAGATGAGGTAGAGTGAAGTGATGAAGAAATCTAGCATCCCTTTAGAACAAAACATGAGTTTGAACCCCAGTTTTACAAGCAACAAGCCTGATGATCTTGGGCAAGTTGTTTAACTTAGATCTAAGTCTCATCAGTTCCCTCTGTTGTGAAGTGGAAATAAAATTCCTATCTTGCACTGTTGCTGTGAGGATTAAACAGGGAGCTTCATATAGAGTATTTGATCACAAAGGAACCTTGGTGGCACAATGGTTAAGTGCTCAGCTGCTAACCAAAAAGGTTGGTAGTTCAAACCCACCCAGCTTCTCCATGGGAGAAAAGACCTGGCAATCTGGCCTGAAAACCCTATGGGGCAATTCTACACTCTCATATTGGGTGGCTAAGAATTGAAAATGGACTCCACGTTAGCTAACAACAACAACAAACACATAACACAATTATGGGTGTTGTAAACAGTTAATGTGCTTGGCTGCCAACCAAAAGGTTGGAGGTTGGAGTCCATTCAGAGGCACCTTAAAAGAAAGGCCTGGGAATCTACTTCTGAAGAAACAGCCACTGAAAACCCTGTGGAGCACAGTTCTACTCAGTCACGTCTTAGGGCTCTGGGGCTCTACAATCAGAATCGATTCAAAAGCAAATAGCTGGCTTGGCAAACGCATAACGCAGAGTGAACATTCAATAACTTGTGGTTATTAAAGTTATCATTATTATCAATATAATTAGAGTATATCATGCTGAATAGAATATTTAACTTGTAGCTTTCCAACACTTTTTTCATCCTTGCTTTGGGAGGGGTTTTATATCTGCAAAAGTCACTGATGTCTGAGATTTGGTTTTGCACTGCTCCTCTGTCTCTTCCAACACACGCTTCTGCCAGTTTCTGCCCTTCTAACCCTCCTAGAACCTTCTACTTGGCCCAAATAGACAGCTTGCTGGGGTTAGATACTCCCTTGACATTCTGCTCTTGAAACAGTGACCCTTCATTACTCCTGAGCGGAGTTTGACCTGTCAGTCAGCAGCAGCATAATGAATAGTCTGGAGACAGTTGCCAGGGAAGGGGTACCGACCACTGTCTCCCACACAGCCTTTTCCAGTGTGCTGCATCTGGCTGAAGCTCATTGTTAAATATGCAGGAATTTGGTGAGCCAGTTGTTAAACTGTTATATATTCATTAATTTTGCTAGTCAGTAGTTAAAATGTTTATAGCTTGAAGTCAACTATGGTGGGGGTATTTACACCATGGAAATCAGCAAACACTATAAATCAGGACATTTTCTTTCAATGAAGGCTGGTTTACCAGGGCATACCCACAGAAACTTTTCTTCCAAAACTCACTCATTGAGGGGGAGAATATGGGAGTCTGGGCTGATATTTTGGTTAATAGACCCACATTTTTTGGAGAATTTGTTCTTTAAATTACATAAGAAGTACAAGCTAGTTTCATGAAATGCTTAAATAATATGACAAGTTGGTGTCAATGTAACTCTGTGCATGTCAGAGTACAATTGTGCTAAATAGAGTTTGCAATGGCTGTTTTTTTTCAGTAGATCACCAGACCTTTCTTCCAAGGCATGTCTGGGTGTACTGAAACCACGAGCTTTTTGGTTAGCAGCCAAGCATGTTAACTATTTTCACCAGGACTATTTAAGTGACATAGGACACTAAGAACTGAAATGAAAAGGTCTCTCTTCCTTTATCCCTCCCAGTTCCAGAAATATCCACTCCTGTTTTCTTTTATATCTTTCTAGAAATTTTTTGTGGATATAGAAAAAAATATAGATAGATAGGTAGGTAGGTAGATAGATAGATAGATGATAAATGGATGGATGGACTGAATGGGCTGAACTTGAAACAAGAAACTGTTTCCTTTTTCTCTTACCTCTGCTACTGCTGCCCATCGTGTTATGTAGAATCATTCTTATCTGCCCCTGAGGACTAACTTGAGCAGACATAATAGCTTTCTGGTCACTTCCAGGCATTAAAAAATATAGCTCAGTCCAGTTCAATGTGAAACTTAAATCTCACATCCAGTTCAGAGCTGTTCTCCTCCCCCAATCTTAGGTCTGACTTGTGGCTGTAAAACGTGTAGAGGGAGAATGATCTTTCACTCTCCTTCTATCCTCTCTCCCTTGGGGCAGAGGAAGAATGATAAAGTTCATTTTATTTAGAGGCTGCTCTTTGTATTTTTCTCTCTGCAGATGTGACTGACCCACACACCCCTCTAGTGTGGCAGCCAGCTCTTAACAGGTTTGTCAAGGAAGCTTCCCCACTTGCTCAGTTTCCTACTGGCCGACCTCTTAGGACACTCACTCAACTGCTCCTACAGGTATGTCTTAGCTTCCAACTGCTGCTATAACAGAAATAGCACAAGTGGGTGGCTTTAAAGACTAGCCATTTATTTTCTCATTGTTCAGTGGGCTAGAAGTCCAAATTCAGGATGTGGCTCTAGGAGGATGTTCTTCTTATTCTATTTCAGCTTCTAGATGCTGCCAGCAATCCTTGTTCCTGGGCTTCTAGATTCATCTGCCTCTGTTGTCTTCAGATAGTCTGTCTTCCCCTTGTATGTATTTGTTTCTGTGTTTAATATGCTTTTTTAAAACTCAGAAGTCATTAGGTTTAGGACACATCCTACACTGATATGGCTCCCTTAACATAACAAAGAAAACCCTATTCCCCAAAGGGGTCACACCCACAGGTATAGGGGTTAGGATCTAATGCATATTTTAAGGAGACATAATTCAATCCAAAACATTCCACTCTTTGGCCCTGTCAAGTTCATATACTTCCAGAGGTGTCACGAGGGGGGTGCAGGCAGTACACACTATACACGTGGAACTGTCAGAGGAGGTGATACCAAAATGATTATCTATAAAAATTTTGTACAGTGCTGCAGCAGAAATTTATTATTTTTAATAAAAATATCCCTGTAGGTAGTTGTAACAATAAAAACACCTTCCATAAACCCTGTTAACATGTATCAATATACTTACAAGGCTAAAACTCTATGCTAATTTACTTTTTCAACCTTCTAATGTGCTCTGGTTGGAGCTGTCACTATTATCCAATTACAATGATGCTTGAAAGCATGTAGATTTGTCTGTCCACAATCCATGCATGCACTGTTGTTTTTGGTGTTGCTGGTGTTTTTAGAGCCACTGATTTTGTCAAATTTTCTGGTGGTTTAGCTACTATATTGTGGTAAGCAGTATTTGTGAATCTATATCAATAACTTTTCAGAATGATGTAGTAATTAAAGGGGAAAAAAAACCAAAAAACCATACTCACTGTCATTGATCTGATTCTAACTCTTAGCGACCCTCACTGGGTTTCCAAGGCTGTAAATCTATATGGAAGCAAACTGCCTCATCTTTCTTCTGCAGGGCACTTGGTGGGTACCTTATTTTGCTTAACAGCCAAATAAATGCCTTAAACACTATACCACCAGAGTTCCTTAATTAAAGGAAAAGAGGAGAAAAATTTTTTTAAAAAAGGTTTCTGCTCAGTTATTAATAATGTAGTAACTAATTATGTAATATTCAATGTAGAGTTTATGAAACAATTTTGTTGTTAGTATCCATTTACTTGAAGAAATATTACATTAAGCATTCATAGCTATAGTTATCACATACATTATTCCATGATTAAACTTGATAGTAAACATGAGTAAGGCTTGTGAATGGTCTGGTACAGGAAGAGGTCCAGGGATGGGATGGGAGTGACACCATGAGTTAACTGCACTGTATAACACCAACCCTAGTGATACACTGTATACTTCTCACACCAAAACACATTCACCTTATCATAATTAATAGCCTCTTACTGGTAAAGTCCCTTCATTCTAGCAGGCAAAACTTCTCATCAAAATGGTACTACTATGACTACTTTCCCAGTGTCCACTTAGTTTACAGGAAATTCACATATTCTTGCCCACCAGATGCTGTAAGTGCAGCTTGCCCATGGTTGATCCTGCTCTTCTTGCTTCCATCATATCCACCTCCAACTGATGGTAAGTAGGCAGTGGTCTTTCATCGTGTTATGTTCTGTGCACCTGGGAGAGCCTATGAATTACTTATAGTTGAGAAAGTCTTCACCTGGGAAGCAAGCAGCCAGTGTGCTCTTCCAGTAAGTGCCCCACTTTCTGTGAATTATTCTCTTGGGACTTTCTTCTGTTGTCTTTCCTCACGAGGGAAAGAAAAACATCACAGCACTCTAGTCCTATGAATAACCTAAATTTGCCTCCAATTTTCTAGTCTTCTCCTTTATAGGGTGGGAGTCAGTGACCAGGTGAGAACTGCAGGGCAGCTCTTGTCATCTTTTAATAAATTCATCAAGCTGTGTTTGACACTTTGTTTTCGAATGCAGGAGTATTTGTCACCTACTGTTTTCAGCTTTGGAACTTGAGCTGAAATTTAAAGACAATCTATGTTATGGATTGAATTATGTTCCCCCAAAATATGTGTTGTAAATCCTAACCTCTACATCTGTGGTTCTTCCCAGAACAGGGAAGAACACGCTCAGCATTTCTCAACCTGAAAGAACTGAGGAAATAATTTAAGCCTTGAGTTTCAATATGGAAAGATTCTATAGCAAGATATTGAATGATGCAGAAAAAATCAAAAGAAGATGGAAGGAATACACAGAGTCACTGTACCAAAAAGAACTGGTCAATGTTCATCCATTTCAGGATGTAGCATATGATCAAGAACCAGTGGTATCAAAGGAAGAAGTCAAAGCTGCACTGAAGGAATTGGTGAAGAACAAGGCTCCAGGAATTGATGGAATATCCATTGAGATGTTTCAACAAATGGATGCCTAGCTGGAGCAACTCACTTAGTTATGCCAAGAAATTTGGAAGACAGCTACCTGGCCAACTGACTAGAAGAAATCCATATTTGCACCCATTTCAAAGAAAAGTGACCCCACAGAATGTGGAAATTATCAAACAATATCATTAATATCACATGAACTAAAATCATACTGAAGATAATTCAAAAATTGTTGTAGCAGTATATTGACAGAGAACTTTCAGAAGTGCAGGCTGGATTCAGAAGAGGATGTGGAACAAGGGATATATTGCTGATGTCAGATGGATCTTGGCTCAAAACAAAGAATATCTGAAAGATGTTTACTTGTGTTTTATTGGCCATGCAAAAGCATATGATTGTGTGGATCATAACAAATTGTGGATGACATTGAGAAGAATGGAAATTCCAGAACACTTAATTGTACTCATGAGGAATCTGTACATAGACCAGGAAGCTGTCGTTCAAACAGAACAAGGGGACACTGCAGGGTTTAAAATCAAGAAGGGAATGTGTAAGGGCTGTATCCTTTCACCATACTTTTTCAATCTATATGCTGAGCAAATAGTCTGAGAAGTTGGACTATATGAAGAAGAACGTGGCATCAAGATTGGAGGAAGAATCATTAACAACCTGGGATACGTTGATGACACAAC
Source organism: Orycteropus afer afer (assembly GCF_000298275.1). Lineage (NCBI taxonomy): Eukaryota > Metazoa > Chordata > Mammalia > Tubulidentata > Orycteropodidae > Orycteropus > Orycteropus afer. The sequence continues at coordinate 736,497 of NW_006921780.1, read as the reverse complement.
TTTGCTTGCTGAAAGTGAGGATGACTTGAAGTACTTATTGATGAAGATTGAAGAATACAGTCTGCAGTATGGATTGCATCTCAATTTAAAGAAAACAAAAATCCTCACAACTGGACCTATAAGGGGCATGACGATACATGGAGGAAAGATTGAAGTTGTCAAAAGAGTTCCCATTGCTTAGTTCTATAATCAAGGCCAATGGAAGCAGCAGTCAGGACATAAGAAGACATATAGCAATGAGTTGGAGGCAATTCAATGGCACCTAACAACCACCACAACAGCAACTTGCCTGTGGTTATAATCTCATTTGAGAAAGGGCTGTGTTTTTATGTTAATAAGACAGGATTAGTGTATCGTGTATCTTGAGTCAATCCTTTGAGATATAAAAGAGATTAAAGATGCAAGCAAGTAAACAGAGATAGGGTAAAATAAATGCCAAGACACGTGGAGATCTCCAAGAAACCAGAAGGCAGAAACTGAATTCAGACTTCCAACCTCCAAAATTGTGAGAAAATAAATTCCTGTTTGTTAAAGCCATCCACTCTGCTTTTACAGCAGCGCTAGATAACTAAGACAGCCCATATACATAATTTTATTAAGCAAATGGGATTATCCTACACATGTGGTTCTACTGTTTGCTTTTCTTGGCAAACAAAATATTCTATGTTGAACATATTTCTTTGTCATTACATGTAGACATACCTCTTTTTTTTTTTTTAAGTGTAGTTTACTTTCCTCACACATTTGCCTATTTTCCTCTTTTATGTGAGTGACCATTTCATAAACCAA
>NW_006921780.1:733465-734938 GCF_000298275.1 Orycteropus afer afer | reverse complement strand
GATGGCATGCTTGGACCCTGCATGTAGCTGTGCCATTGTTCAGCAGCCTGCCATGCTCTGCCGACCTTGGGACTTAAATGGACTTGAATTAATGGTCTGCTGTGTAGTTTGGTAACATCAGGAGTGTGCCTTTTTTATTTGTCAACTTTGGGCTTGTTAGCCTCAGCAGCCAGTAGCTGCCTGAGTGAAGAGATGCCTCTAGCTTCAGTGGGCTGGGAGCAAGAGGCAGAGCTGAACCCCAGGGTCAAGGGGCTTTCACCCAGCCCCTAGAGCCTGGCACTTTGAACTTGGACTTAAAGTCTCCAAACTGTAAGAGAATAAACTCTTGTTTGTTAAGGCCCTCGCATTTGTGGTATACTCCTGTCAGAGTGGCACTAGGTAATCAGAACACTCTGTAACAACAACAACAGCTTCTATAGCTGTTGATTGTGGATCCAAGTATTATGAAGTGTTTGACAACTTCAATCTTTTCTCCATTTATCACGATGCTGCTTATTGGTCCAGTTTTGAGGATTTTCATTTTCTTTATGTTGAGATGTAATCCATGCTGCTGACTGTAGTCTTTAATCTAACAGTAAGTGCTTCAACTCATCTCCACTTTCAGCAAGTAAGGTTTTGTTGTCTGCATACTGCAGGTTGTTAATGATTCTTCCTCTACTCCTGATGCTGTGTTCTTCTTCATACAGTCCAGCTTCTCAGATTATTTGCTCAGCATGCAGGTTGAATAAATATGGAGAAAGGAAACAACTTTGATGTATTCCCTTCCTTATTTTAAACCATGCAATATCTCCTTGTTTTGTTTGAACAACAGTCTCCTTGTCTATGTTCATGTTCCTCATGAGCACAACCAGTGTTCTGGAATTCCTGTTCTTCTCAGTGTTATCCATAATTTGTTATGATCCACACAATCAAATGCTTTTGCATAGTCAATAAAACACAAGTAAATATCTTTTTGGTATTCTTTGCTTTCAGCCAAGATCAATCTGAAATTAGCAATGATATCCTTCATTCCACACCCTCTTCTGAATCCAGCTTGCACTTCTGGAAGCTCTCTATCAATATACTGCTGAAACCTTTTTTTTTTTTTTTTTTATGTTCAGCAAGATTTTACTTGCATGTGATATTAATGTTTTGTTTGATAATTGCCACATTCTGTGGGATCACCTTTCTTTGGAATGGGTACAAATATAGATCTCTTCCAGTCAGTTGGCCAGGTAGTTGACTTCCAAATCTCTGGGCATAGCCAAGTGAGTGCCTCCAACGTGGCATCCATTTGTTGAAATATCTCAATGAGTATTTCATCAATTCCTGGAGCCTTGTTTTTCACCAATTCCTTCAGTGCAGCTTTGACTTCTTCCTTCAATACTATTGGTTCTTGATCATATGCCACCTGCTAAAAGGGCAAGGGGGAGCTCTGGTAGCATAGTGGCTAAGACACTTGCCTGCTAACCAGATGGCTGGCAGTTCAAACCC
>NW_006921780.1:702202-721842 GCF_000298275.1 Orycteropus afer afer | reverse complement strand
TTTTCACGCAAATTCTTCTGCTAGTTGGGGTTTAGTCCAAATCTGCATCCTTTCCTTCAAGGCTCAGGGGTCCAAGATTATCTTCTGTGTTTGTGTTAATTGGTTTCCCTTTTCTTTGTTGAAGAGGGTCTGTGCAATCCTTCTGCCTAGTCCGCCATCTTGCCCCGCCTCCTGATTGTTATCCTTCCATCTTCTTTTGATGCTTCCTGCATCATCCAACATTTTGCCCATAGAAGCTTTCAATATTGCAGTTTGAGGCTTGAATTTTTCCTCCATTCTTTCAGCTTTAGAAATACCAGCTGTGTTCTTCCCTTTTGTCTTTTCTAACTCCAGGTCTTTGCATATTTCGTTACAATAATTGATTTTGTCTCTTTGAGATACTCTTTGAAATCTTCTGTTCAGTTCTTTTGTCATTTCTTCCATTTGCTTTAGCTACTCTACATTCAACAGCAAGTTTAAGAGTCTCTTCTAACATCCATTTTGGTCTTTTCTTCCTTCCCTGTTTTTTTAATGACCTTTTGCTTTCTTCATGATTGATGTTCTTGATGTCATCCAACAATTCATCTGGTTTTCAGTTATTGGTGCTCAATGCATCAGATATATTTTTCAGATGTCTCCAAATTCAGGAAGGATATAATCAAGGTCATAGTTTGGCTCATGTGGACTGTTTTACATTTTCTTCAACTTCAACTTGAACTTGCATATGAGCAGTTGATGGTCTGTTCCACAGTTACCTGCTGACCTTGTTTTGGCTGAAGATATTGAGCTTCTCCATCACCTCTTTTCAGAGATATAGGCAATCTGATTCCTGTGTATTCCATCTAGCAAAGTCCAAGTGTATAGTTGCCATTCATGCTGTTGAAAAAAGGTATTTACAATGTGTAAGTTGTTGATCTTGCAAACTTCTACCACACGATTCCTGGCATCATTTCTATCACCAAGGCCATGTTTTCCAACTACTAGTGATCCTTCTTTGTTTCCAACTGACACATTCTAATCACCAGTAACAATCAATACATCTTGATTGTATGTTTGGTCAATTTCAGACTTCAGAAGTTGGTAAAAATCTTTAATTTCCTCATCTTTGGCTTTGGGTGGTTGGTGTGTGAATTTGGATAATAGTAACATTAACTCATCTTCCTTGTAGGCGTATGGATCAAACCTAACACTGACAGCATTGTACTTCAGGATGGGTCTTGAAACATTCTTTGTGATGATGAATGCCACGCCATTCCTCTTCAATTTGTAATTCCAGCATAGTAGATCATATGGTTGTCTGATTCAAAATGGCCAAAACCAGTCCATTCCAGCTCACTAGTGCCTAGGATGTCAGTCTTTATGCATTCCATTACATTTTTGATAACTTCCAATTTTCCTCGAGTCATGCTTCGTACATTCCTTGTTCCAATTATTAATGGATGTTTGTAGCTGTTTATTCCCATTTTGAGTCATGCCATGTCAGCAAATGGAGCTTCCAAAAACTTTACTTCATCCACAGCATTAAGGTTGACTCTATTTTGAGGAGTCAGCTCTTACCCAATAGTGCCTTCTCATCTGAGGAGCTCATCTTCTGGCACTATATCAGACAGTGTTTCAAGGCTATTCATAACATTTTCCGGTTACATGTCAGATGTCATTTCACTGATAGTCATAAGGTTTTCATTGGCCAGTTCTTTGAGAAGTGGATGGCCTCTTCCTTCTTGCAAGTCAGTCTTAGTCTGGAAGCTTGGCTGAAACCTGACCACTGTGGTTGACCCTACTGATGTTTGAAATACCAGTGGCATAGCCTCTGGTCTCACAACAACATGCAAGCCACCACAGTATGATAAACTGACACAAGGATGGTAGTTAAAGATAGAGAAAATCACTGACTTTCTCTGGACAATGAAAATGCTCGTTATGTCCTTTTGTGCACTTTTACTTTTGAGAAATGGAGGAAATGGAAAAAAAAAAATAGAGATTTTTAGATTAATAATTATTCCAGTTCAGTGTCCCAACCACATAAACAAAGTTGGAATAGAGAAAACCCAGTCAGTGTTTTGTGTGTGTGTGTGTGTGTGTGTGTGTGTTTAAATCAAATTGCCAAGAAATTATCTCTGAACTTTCAGATTAAAAATGTGTCTTTTCAGAGTGTTAGGGGAAAAACAAAACAAAACAAAAACCAGACTAGAATCTATAGGAAACCAGAGGAAAATCTTGGAAAATGTGTAGGGCTGGATTTTGACTTTTGGCTGGAAAAGCTACTTGATAGCCCACTGTTCAACTGTTTTTTAGTCTGATTTCAGTAAGGGAATGTTCATCAGTTTTTTATACTACGACTTCTTAATCTTGGTTTTTCTTTTTATTGGTTGGAGAACATCTTCATGTGATTTGTTTTAAGATTGGCTCAGGCACAGTAGTGATGTGTTCAGACTCCTTTCATTTACTGAAGAATTGATACATTTGAATTATGGTGTTGGTGAAGAATATCGAATATATCATAGACTGCCAGAAGAATGAACTAATCTGTCTTGGAATAAGTGTAGCCAGAATGCTCCTTAAACAAAGGATGGCTAGACTTGGTTTCATGTATTTTGACATGTTATCGGAGGGACCAGTCCCTAGAGAAAGACATACTGCTTGGTAAAGCAAAAAAGAGGAAGACTTAGCACGATGGATTGATACGGTGACTGCAACAATGGGCTCAAACATGGCAATGGTTATGAGCATGATGCAGGACTGGGCAGTGTTTTCTTCTGCTGTGCATAGAGCTGTTATGAGTCAGAACTGACTCAACAGCACCTTACAACAATATGTACATATATGTGTGTGTATGTGTGTGTGTATTCATTTAAAGAGAAACTTCTCTCATGTAAAGAGGAATTTGGCTGGGTGTATATACATTCCAGGGGATGAATCTATTTCTGGGTTCTCAATTCTATTTCACTGGTCTATGTGTCTGTCCTTGTAACAATACCAGGCTGTTTTGACTACTACATCTGTATAGCAGGCTGTGACATCAGGGAGTGTGAGACCTCCGACTTTGTTCCTTTTTTTTTCTCAGTAGTGCTTTGCTCATCCAAAAGGAGAGATGGGTGGTATAGTGGTTAAAGCATTTGGCAGCTAAATAAAAGATCAGTGGTTTGAACCCACTGGTGGCTCCACTGAAAAAAGGTGAGGCAATCTGCTTCTGTAAAGATTTACAACCGTGGAAACCCTATGGAGGTCATTATAAGTCAGAATTGACTTGATGGCAATAAATTTGGCTTGGTTTGGTTTTGCTTAGTCTAGGTCTCTTTCCTTTTCATATAAATTTAGTGATCAGTTTTTCCATGTCCTTAAAGAATACTGATGGAATCTGGATCAGGATTGCATTGAATATATAGATTGCTCTGGATAGTATTGACATTTTCACAATGTTCCGTCTTACAGTCCGTGAGCGTGGTATGTTCTTCCATTTACATAGGTGCTTGAACAATTTCTCTCAGAAAGATCAGCACAAGGCCAGTCCCCATGAGGCAGATGTTAAAGATGTCCCAAATGTCCAAACTACCATGCCATTTCATCATTTCAGAGATTAACTCCTCCTCTTCCTCCCAGTTCTCCTGCATTTTAGGGTTCTGTATTTCCCTGTAATGCCTCACAGAACTCAGACACCCAAGGGATCATCTCATGTAGTAGTGGTGGAGGCTGGCAGGCTGGCGAGTTCCAGGTCCGTGAGTGGGTCTGGAGGATCCTCCCAATTCTCGGGGTTTGATGAACCTTGATCAGCAGATCAGATGATGGCTGCTGTCCCAAATCCAGGGCTGAGATGAGGATGAGCCAAAACACAGAACCGGAGCAAGAGGAGGGAGGACCTTCCCAGGAATTCATAGATATACCCTCAAGGAAGCTAAGGGTGGTGATTTGAGTTATACCCTCCAGCAAGGCAGGACTCAAGATATGTCCCACCTGTGTTGCTCCAACAGAAATAACCCAAGTGGATGGCTTTAACAATCAACAGTTACTCAGTTGCTCAAGGCAAATCCCCCCACAGAGCTGATTGCCAGTCATTATAGGGAACAACTACTACCAGCTGTCCAGCCAAGTTGACACCCGACCTTAACTACCACACCACCCCAAAACAGGCATGGATGATAGGATTTACAATACATCACTGAATGGATGACAATGACTAGAAGGGCCATATCAAGCAATTCACTGCAGTAGGTCTCTTATAATTTTGTTCAGTGGTGTTTTGTAGTTTTCTTTGTATATGTCTTTCATGTCCCTGGTAAGATTTATTCCTAAGTATTTAATCTTTTTGATAGTGATTGTAAATAGTATCATTTTCCTTATTTCCTTTTCAGAGATCTCTTTGTTGATGTAGAGGAATCTAACTGATTTTTGTATGTTGATCTTGTCTACTACCACTTTGCTGAATCTTTCAATGAGTTCTAGTTGTTTTCTTGATGAGTGTCTTGGGTTTTCTGTGTATAAGATCATATCATCTGCAAACATAGTTTTACTTCTCTCCCCACCCCCATTTGGATGCCTTTTATTTCTCTTTCTTGCCTTAACTGCTCTGGCTAAAGTTTCCAATATAATGTTGAACAAAATTGGTGATAGAGGGCATCTTTGTCTGATTCCTATTCCCAAAGGGAGTATTTTCAGTCTCTCTCCATTGAGAATAATGTTGGCTGTTAGTTTTGCATATATGGAGGCAGGTTCTCTTTGTAAGGTAAATCTGAGCAGGGCACCTTCATGGCTGCTACAGGACTCCTTCTCACACTCTGCAGGAGGCATCAGAATGTGGCTCATCCTAGCCAGGATATGATCCACAAGACAGCTTATTTCCTGTGGCTTGATGTATCCCAACCAGGTCCATTCATAGGATACTAGCAGCTGCTCTTTGGTAGAGGTGAATGGGCAACCCTAAGTAGGTCATTTCCAGGAACAGTAACAGTCAGCTTTAGGTAATTGGCTTGCATCAATTCCCAGAGTAGCCCAGAGCCCAGCCACAGAAGTGGCAACTTATTTTTGAGCAGATGTTACCTCTCTTCCACCAACAATTATTAATTTTTAAAAATTTTATATTTTTGGTGAAATTATGCACAGCAAAAGATTTCAACAATCTGTATATGTATATTTCAGTGACATTGATTACATTCTTTAAGTTGTGAAACCATTCTTGCTATCCTTTCCAAGTTTTTACACCACCCTCAACATCAACTTACTGCCCCCTAAGCTTCTCATCTAACCCTTCAAGTTGCTGTTGTTTATTTGATCCCTTATAGGTAATTCTTTGAAAGAGTACAATACTCAAGGCAGACATACTTTACTAATTAAGCTATACTATTGCCTCGGAAGGAAGGTTGGGCAATCCTACTTCCGTAGTGATACTGCCTCGGAAACCCAAGGAGGGGTCGCTATGAGTCAGGGCTGACTCGACGGCACATAACAACAACAACAACAATAATTGCTTAGTTCAAAGAAGACTTCAGGGGATAGTTTTGGTTTGAGACTTAGGATTTAAAGATTATCTCAGGGCAGTAGTTTTGGGGATTCATTCAGCCTCACTGGCTTCAGAAAGTCTGGATTCCATTGAGAATTTGCAATTCTTTTCTGCATCTCTCCCATTTTGATCAGGATTCTTCAATAGAATTAGATTCTTCTATAGAATATAGATTCTTCTATATAATCCTGATCAAAATGTTTAGTAATAATTGTCAGGCCCCATCTAATTTTTCTGATTTCTTGGCTTAAGAGGCAGCTGTTTATGGAGCCAACTAAGCATGCATTCCAAGTTGGCTCTGACTCATAGCGACCCCTCCTTGTGTTTCCGAGGTGGTATTACTATGGAAGTAGATTGCCCAATCTTTCTTCTGAGTAGTGGCTACTGGGTTTGAACTCCAGCCTTCTGATTAGCAGTCAAATGCCTTAGGCACTATGCCACCAGAGCTCCCATAGAGGGAGAGAGAATATCAGAAACATCAGCAGTGAGAGAACCAAAGACCCTATATGGATTATGGAGTGAGGATTATTGTGTGGAGCCTCTCAGTGTGGACCCTGAGGTGGAGAAGGAGCAGGAAAAGGGTACTTTAGCTGAGGGACAGCCCTCCACAGGGCTAGAGGATACTTGCCACTCAGTAACCACAATTCTCTCTCTGTCATGGCCTTAAAATTAATATTGGTGCAGCAATGGGAGGTTAAATACCCAGAAGGCTGGGCCAGGACTGGCTGAATCTTTTTCATAGCTCATACTGCAACATGACAACACTGAAAGGCTGTCTTTAGACTAGGGATCAACACAAGTCCTGTGCTTGTCAGCAGAGAGCGCACTTTCCTAACAGACTGGTATTAATATGAAAGTCAGGTCTGAGGAAGAAGTGCTTCAACCAAAATAAGAAATAACCAAATTAGCCCTTTCCTTCAGCAGAAGGGATCCAGCATTGTCAGGTTACCCAATAAGCAAGGTAAGCATAGCTTACTTGTGCTTATTCACTAATCTATAGTGAACAATGTCATATTTTTCACCACATCAAAGATTCTACTTTTAGGTATGTCTAAAATATATGTTGTCTTCCTTTCAACTCCACAGCACCTTCTTACAGAATCAAAGCCTTTTTTCAAGTTAACAATCCTTGAGAGGGACAGATGTGGTGAAAAACATGTGAAACTGTTTGCTACAGATTAGTAAATAAGCACAAGTAAGCCTGTGCTTACCTTGGTTATTGGGTAATCTGCTCCTGAGACCCAGGATGCCTCATTCAGAGCTGGGATGACTGCCACCTGTGTGGTACAACCAGTGGGACTATATGGTCCTCAAAGACTTGGTGTCTTGTCTGTTAGCGTGCAATTTAATCAATAAATATTTATTGAGTGTGGCACATATGTCAAGATTCTTCTACAGCAGAGGATACAGAAGAGATGGTGTGCAGAGGCAGTATTTTGTGATGATTAAGAAAGTGGGGTCTGAAGCACACTGGGTTAGAGTCTCAGGTCTGACACTTCCTGTGTGATCCTGGGCAATTTACTTAACCTCTCTGGGCTTCATTGTCTTCATCTTAAGATGGAGATGAAGACAAAAGCACCAGGATAACCCCAAAAGTGTTATTCTGAGGGTTAAATGAATTAGTATAGGAAAGTGCTTTGAATGCTGCCTGACACAAAGTACTCCCTGCCGTTGAGTCGGGCTGAGTCAGGCCCTACTCACAGAGATTCCTCCTTGAGTTTCTGAGGCAGTATCACTATAGAAGTAGATTGCCTAACCTTCCTTCCGAGGCATGGCTGGTGGGTTTGAACAGCCAGCCTTCTGGTCAGCAGTCATAGGCCTTAGGCACTACGCCACCAGAGCTCCCTGACACATAGTAAGCTCTCATTAAATGCTGGCTATTACTCTTGTTCTCATGGAGTTTACACTCTAATGAGTTAAATATGTATTGAGCACTCTATTATTTTCCAGGAACTCTGACAGGTGCTGGGGATGATGTGATGAAGACAGACATGATGTTATGTATATGGATGGAGGTTACAAGAAGGATAGTAAAAGAACTTAAAAATAATTGAAAGTATTCTAATTGCTAGGAAAAGTAGGAGCTGTTATGGGAGCTAGTGCTGGCTCTGTTACCACCAAGCTATATTACCTTTGGCAAGTCATTTCATCTCTCTGGACCTCATTTTTTTCATTTGGAGAGAGAAGGGACCAGACTTGATCAAGGATCCTTGATGGTGGAATTGCATGTTGGTAGCTGTCATGATAATAGCACTATTAAATTCACCTAGCGTAGTGCCTAAAGCACTTGACTGCTAACCAGAAGACTGCTAACCAGAAGCCTGGCGTTTCAAACCCACCAGCCACTCCTCGGAAGGAAGGTTGGGCAATCCTACTTCCGTAGTGATACTGCCTCGGAAACCCAAGGAGGGGTGGCTATGAGTTGAGGGTGACTCGACTGCAAATAACAACAACAACAGTAGTTCAAACAGCCCATCATGGGGAAATTCTACAGACTCAGAGCCCACTATATAACTTTCTTATCTCCTCCCTGCACATGGCAACATACTCTTTAGTCTCTTGAGATGCTTTTAAGGTAACCATTGTCTTTTTACCAACACAGGTAGGAATCCTTGATCAAGTTGTTTTCTAAGATTTTGTCCAGCTACAATATTCAGATTCATTGAACACTTCTTTTTGGACCTGCTAGTAGATTTAGAATCCTATGGTTACTTCTCTGTCAAAATGCAGTCATTACTTGCATGGATTATTAGCACTTGTAGGTAACTTCAGTTGACCAGATGGAGGTTGCTATGTCTTGTGACCACAGGAGCCCTTGACAGTGATGGCTAGTGGAGGAGTACAGTATTATAATAGAGGACCTCTGGGTCCTGGCTGTCAGAGATGGGATGAGTGTGACACTGGCTCTGAGCATCCGTTGCCATGTTTCATCCATGGAAGGAAGGTGCCAGTACCACCCACATTTGGAAGATTTGATAATTTACTAGACAGGCAGGCATCTGCCTCAAATGTCAGCACAGCTTTGGGAAGGGTCAGCAAATTGTATCATATTCCCCTTTCCATAAACAAGGAGAGCCAGGAACAGTAGGAGTTTACTTGTGCATCCTGTATTTAATAAAAAAAAAAATTGACTATTAACCTATCATTGGTGCTATTAAGTGACTATTAACAGAGAAGTTCATATATGTTCTTCATGAGCAAAAGTGAGATCCTAGGCATCTTTTCTGTAGCTGCCAGAATCCAACAAGGCCATTTTTTCTACTCTGCTTTTGTTCACAACAAATTTTGCTGCTGAGCTTTGTGTTGCTTCATGAGGACCATTCAGAGAGCAATGATTTTGAAGTCAGCCAAAGGTCAGATCAACCAGAAACACTGAAAACAGCAGCCAGGGCTCCCAGTGTCCATTGAAGGCTTTCTGTACAGCACTGATTGTTCTTAGTGATATTGTGCTAGACACTCACTTTTGGTATATTGCCTTTCTCTTCATTCAGATCAAAATATGTCTCTTACTTAGCTAGCAATTTTTCCTCCCCTCCCCTCCCATCCCTGGTAACCATCAAAGAATGTCTTTTTCTTTTCTTGCCTTTTACAATAGTGGACTCATACAATATTTGTCCTTTTGTGATTGGTTTCACTCAACGTAATGTCCTCCAAGTTCATTCATGTTATGAAGTGTTTTGCAGGTTCTTCATTATTCTTTAATGTTTCATAGTTTTCCATTGTTATTATATGACTGTAGTTTGTTTATCTATTCATCCATTGATGGACACTTAGGTTGTTTCCATTTCTTTGCTATTGTGCAGAGTGCTGTGACATATCTATTTGTATACGTGTCTATTTGTGTCCCAACTACCATTTCTTTAGGACAAATCCTCTTTCTCTTCATGTTACCAGACAGACACTTCTCAGGTTTGGTAGCTTCCATGAGACATGTTCTGCTGCAGCCTATACTGTCTGTGTATAGACAAGTCTTTGCTGCAGCCTCTATTTTCTGTGTTGTTATAATTGTTTTTCAGCTGTCTCAAAAGAGATCATCCCTCATACTCCATCTACTTCCCTGATAGCCTCTGTGGCCAGCTGATGGGCACCCTATAATTACACAGTAAGCACTTAGTGGGAAGAACAAGGATACAGGGATGTGGAGACATGTGTAAATATTGAGATTATTGGGATATACTGATAACTGACCCAATTCTGTGCATCATTGAGAAAGAGAGGAGGCCAGGATGACTGCCAGATGCTAGATGTTTATAAGCAGATCCCACTGCTTACAGGAATAAAACAGAAAAGAAGGAACAAAGATCTGTCTCCCTCTGTCCATCCTGTTTGGCAGACAATCCTTTTGAAGCTCAGTTTACATGAATCTGGGATTTGTCACTCTCTTTGCAGACCCTGTGGCTTTTATATTTTCTCCCTAACACCAATTCATCCAGAGCCTTTTCTTTCTACCCCCAGAATGTGAAGCTCTTGGGGCTTGCTTTAGCATTGCCCCAGGGCTCTATTATTTCTGAAGAGGCTCAAGTGAAGCTGGGTTTCTCAAGTCTGGAAGGATCTGGTTCCTTAACTTCCTACATGGGCTTTCAAAAACTCAGGTGGGATAAGCTCTAGAGAAGATTCAAACACATTTCCCAGGGCACCAGAGCTCAATTTTACTGGTGACAAGCTTGTAATACCCTCAGCACTAGAACGTGGACATACACTGTGGAGCATAGAGACATCACTTACATCTCCCTACAGGGGAGATCTGCTTGAGAAAACTGGAGTCAAGGATCTCTCTCCTATCAGGGACTCTTCTGCCCTCCCTCCACAAGCCTGTCCACCCTTCTCCCATCCCATCTCAACCAAGATTGTTAACCTTGCTCTGAACTCTGGCCTTATTGTTTAGAAGGTGCTGAATTTCTGAGACGTGTGGCAGTGGAATTTTGATATTATCATTGGAGCCTCCAGTTGACTCATCGAAGGTGGAGTTTTTCAAAATAAAGACATGTTTTTAATTCTTTTTCTCCTTAACAAGACATCACAGGGCTGCAATGCTCACCTGGTTATTTCTTTGCCTAGGGACAGTGACTTTTTATAAGATTCCACAACTGCCATAGATAATTATACTTTTCCCTTTCTAAGTTCACTTATCATTCAGAAGTAGACATTTTCTTAAACTTGACCTTCCTCTTCTTTCACTTGGAGAAATAGGATGATTAATCTGCACTCACTTGAATCCTATTTGGAAGAGATCCTTTACTCCATCATCCCTCACAGGCTCATCACATTCTGTTTGATGTAGGGGAATGGAATTATTTGCATATTGTACTGACTCTGGCCTTGTTTGCACTTCCCTCTATTCCTCACCCTTCCCCTGCTCTGCCCTGTATCACAGGAGATGATAATGAAGTATCACTATGCATGCCAAAATTTTGGCTTACTGGGTCAGGTAATACCCAATTTTTATGATAGGCAGCTCCAATAACATGAAAATTGGTGGTCCATGATCAATCATCTAGTTTCTACTAGGGCATAGTAGTGAGCCAGGACTGTTTATTAAAAGGAGAAAAGGTATTTGCAGAAGCTGGCATAGTTTTTTTGCCCCTCTGAAAGTCTATGCTGTAATTAACCTGAAATGCAAGGGCCTGCCAAAGCCTCCATGTAGCATGCCTATTTACCACAAAGTTTCAAATGTTTAAATGACAGATGGGCCTCTTGGAGACCTTTCCTTTTTATTGGGCTCCACTCAAAACTAGCAGTAAATAGGTTGAAGTAATATGCTCAGGTGAAGTATATATATTTTGACATGCTTAAGGCCACTAGGCCCCTAGAAATGTCACCAAGGTGGAATTTAATTTATCACCCTCTGGTATGAATGTGTCATACCAAGGTGTCTAGAGTTGCTATCTTCTGATCAGCTGATTTAATCACCATGATGTCATTAATATAGTGGACCAAAGTGATGACCTGTGGGATGGAGAAAGTGATCAAGGTCTCTGTGATTATATAACAGAAGACTGGAGAACTGATACAGCTCTAAGGCAGGACAGTGAAAGTATATTGCAGAATCCTTCTGTTGGTCTTCACCAATAAGAATAGAGGGGGAAAAAAAATGATTTTCCTGATCAAAAGCTATATGACAAGTTCCAGGGGTAAAATGATTTCTCTATGATCTAAAACCACATCTGAAGCATCAGTTGCAACTGGAGTCATCAGCTGATTAAGTTTACAAAATCTACTGCTATTCTCCAAGACACATCTGTCTTCCACACAGGTCAAATAAGTGACTTGAATGGAGAATTTGGTAGGAATAATCACCCCCTGAATCTTTCAAATTTATCTATATATTCAATAAAATTCCAATAAAAATTCCTCCTGGACTTTTCAAGAAACTCATTAGATTTATTCTAAAAATTTCATGGACTATTAAAAGTCTATAAAAATCCAGGTAACTTTTAGTAAAGAAAAACAAAGAGGGGTTTATGTGGCCAGATATTAAGATCTATTAGAAAGGCAGAAGAATAAAAATAATATAACAATTAATGAAAACTTAAACTTAACAGCACAAAATAATGGAGAAGAAATGGCCTGTTTAGCACATCATATTAGGAAAACCAGATTACTCTATGGAAAAAACAAATGTGTATCTATACCTAATATCAAATAAAGGTGGATAGTAAATGATTTAAATATTTGTGTAAAAAAAATTAAAACTTTAACATTAAGGGAAGATAACATTAGGAGGATATTGTCATTTTGGGGTTGGAAGTGCTTCTTAAACAAAATTCCAAGAGCACAAATTAAAAGACAAATTAATTCATTTGATTATATAAAAATCAAAGATTTCTGTTCAACAAAGGACATATGGACAAAGTTGACAGATGATTAAGTGCAGAGTGATGTTTCCAAAGTCTAAAACAAACAAGGGACCTATATAGAAAGAAAAGGAGCTCCTGTATATCAACAAGGAAAAGACAGAGATTCTATTTCAAAAAAAGGGGCATAAGATACTAAACAGTTATTTCATAGAAGAAGAAAGAAACCCCCAAACCAGCAAGCACATGCAATTATACTTACATTTACTGATAATTAGGAAACCAGACATTGAAACATCAATGACATCTCTCTTTATTCCTGTTTGACTGGCAAAAATTAGAAAGCTGAATAATGCCAACAATTGACTGGGATGTGGGAACAGAGATGTGCATGCACTGTTGGGGCCTATAGAAAAGTGCAGGATATGGAGGGAGCACCTGCCATTACTTGTGCCATCAGTCCCACTCCTGGGGTTGTATACAGAGAGATTTTATACAGGCCCATGACAAGATATCAAAGAGGAAGTTTGTCAGTGTTTACAGTAGAAATAAGTTGGGAATAATCTAGGTGTCTATCTAAGTCTATCACTGAGAGGAGAGTGCCTACAGCAGGCCAGGTAAGTGAGCCAGGCCTGCAGGGCAGGTGGGCATTTGGAGTGCTCAGGGCATGTGAGGTGGTTTGGAACAGCTAAGAAAGACAAACTTGTCTGTCAAACAAACTTGTCTGTCAGACAAACTGTGATGGCTTGCATGTTGCTGTGAGGCTGGAAGCTATGCCATTGGTGTTCCAAATGCCAGCAGGGTCACCCATGGTGGACAGGTTTCAGTGGAGCTTCCAGACTAAGACAGACTTTGAAGTAGGAAGAGACCATCCACTTCTCAAAGAATTGGCCAGTGAAAACCTTATGAATAGCAGTGAAACACTGTCTGATATATTATTAGAAAACTTTATGAATAGTCCTGAAACATTGTTCAATATAGTACTGGAAGGTGAGCCCCTCTGGTTGGATGACACCTAAAATATAACTGGGGAAGAGCTGCCTCCTCAGAGTAGAGCTGACCTTAATGATATGGATAGAGTAAAACTTTTGGGACCTCCATTTGCTGATGTGGCACATTTCAAGATGAGAAGAAACAGTTTCAAACATCCATTAATAATCAAAACATGGAATATATGAAGTATGAATCTAGGAAAATTAGAAGTTGTCAAAAAATGAAATGGAATGCATAAAGATTGATATTCCAGGCATAGGTGAGCTGAAATGGACTGATTTAGGCCATTTTGAATCAGACAATCATAAGAGCTACTATGCCAGGAATGACAAATTAAAGATTAATGGTGTGACATTCATCATCACAAAGAACGTATCAAGATCTATAGACCAGTTAATGCTACTATTATTCAAATTTATGTACCAACCACCAAAGACAAAGAAGAGGAAATTGAAGATTTTTACCAACTTCTGCAGTCTGAAATTGACCAAACATGCAATCAAGATGTGTTGATCTCACTGGTGATTGGAATGCAAAAGTTGGAAACAAAGAAAAATTACCAGTAGTTGGAAAATACAGCCTTGGTGATAGAACTAATGCTGGAGATTGCATTATAGAATTTTGTTAAGACCAATGAGTTATTCATTGCAAATACCTTTTTCAACAACACAAACAGTGGCTATCCATGTGGACTTAGCCAGATGGAGAACACAGGAATCAGATTGACTATATCTGTGGTAAGAGGCAATGGAGAAGCTCAATAACTTCAGCCAAAAGAAGGCCAGGAGCTGATTGTAGAACAGACCATCAAATGCTCATATGCAAGTTCACGTTGAAGCTGAAGACAATTAAAAGAAGTCCACAAGAGCCAAAACATGACCTTGATTATATCCCTCCTGAATTTAGAGACCATCTAAGGAATAGATTTGATGCATTGAACACCAATGATGAACAACCAGAAGAATTGTGTGATGACCTCAAGAACACCATCCATGAAGAAAGCAGATGGTCATTACAAAGAGAGGAAATAAGACAGACTTATGAGTTGAACATATACCTGAGGTAGATACACTCCTTGGAGAGAACAATCATGGGAGAAAGAAGGCCTGTTTATGCACAGGGAGACAGCTCAGGGGGCAGGAGTGCATGGAGGGATGGACACAGATAAGAGGTAAATATTGAGAGGAAGTGGGAGGGGGGCTTTTGCATTGGGGTAAATTGTAGTCAATGTCATGAGACAATGTGTACGTGAAATGCTGTATGGAAAGTGAATTTGCCCTGTAAACTGTCACTCAAATCACAATAAAATAAAAAAGAAAAGAAAAGACGGGAAAGGAAGAAAAGACCAAAATGGATGTCTGAAGACACTCTGAAACTTGCCCTTGAACAAGAGTAGCTAGAGCTAATGGAAGAAATGACAAGATAAAGGATTTCAAAGAGGAGCTCAAGA
Organism: Orycteropus afer afer; assembly: GCF_000298275.1. Taxonomy (NCBI): domain Eukaryota; kingdom Metazoa; phylum Chordata; class Mammalia; order Tubulidentata; family Orycteropodidae; genus Orycteropus; species Orycteropus afer. Next base: position 707,132 of record NW_006921780.1, on the reverse strand, counting down.
AGACAATGTCAATTATTATAATGAAATGTGCAAATACCTGGAGGAAGAAAAACAAAATGGAAGAACACCCTTGATATTTCTCAAGCTGAAAGAACTGACAAAAAAATTTAAGCCTCAAGTTGCAATACTGACAGGTTTATGGGCAATATATTGAATGATGCAGGAAACATCAAAAGAAGATGGAAGGAATACACACAGTCACTGTACCAAAAAGAATTAGTTGATGTTCATCCATTTCAGGAGGTAGCAAATGATCAAGAACCAATGATATTGAAGGAAGAAGTCAAAGCTGCACTGAAGGAATTGGCAAAGAACAAGGCTCCAGGAACTGACAAAATACCCAGTGAGATGTTTCAACAGATGCCTTGCTGGAGGCACTCACTTGGCTATGCCAAGAGATTTGGAAGACAGCTACCTGGCCAACTGACGGGAAGAGATCTATATTTATACCCATTCCAAAGAAAGATGATCCCACAGAATGTGGAAAATACTGAACAATATCATTAATATCACATGCAAGTAAATTTTGCTGAAGATAATTCAAACACAGTTGCAGCAGTATATTGACAGAGAACATCCAGAAATGCAAGGTGAATTCAGAGGATGTGAAATGAGAGATATCATAGCTGATGTCAGATGGATCTTGGCTAAAAGCAAATAATACCAGAAAGATGTTTACTTGTGTTTCATTGACTGTGCAAAAGCATTCGATTGTGTGGATCATAACAAATTATGGATAACATTGCAAAGAATGGGAATTCCAGAACACTTAATTTTGCTCATGAGGAAGGAACCTGTACATACATCAGGAGGCTATTGTTCAAACAGAACAAGGGATACTGTATGGTTTAAAATCAGGAAGGGGGTGTGTCAGGGCTGTATCCTTTTACTATACTTATTCCGTCTGTATGCTGAGCAAATAATCAGTGGAGCTGGACTATATGAAGAAGAACATGGCATCAGGATTGGAGGAAGGCTCATTAACTAACTGTGATACGCAGATGACAAAACTTTGCTTACTGAAAGTGAGGATGTCTTGAAGTACTTATCACTGAAGACTGAAGACTACAATTTGCAGCATGGACTACACTTCAATATGAAGAAAACAAAAATCCTTACAACAGGATCAATAAGCAGCATCAAGATAAATGGAGAAAAGAGTCAAGTTGTCAGAGTTCATATTACTTGGTTCTACAATCAACACCAATAGAAGAAGCAGTCAAGACATCAGAAGATGTATTGCATTGGGCAAATCTGTTGCAAAAGACCTCTCTCAAGTGCTGAGGAGCAAAGATGTCTCCTTGAAGACTAAGGTGCATCTAACCCAAGCCATGGTAGTTTCAATCACCTCATATGCATGTGAGAGCTGGACAATGCATAAGGAATACTGAAGAAGACTTGATGCTTTTGAGTTGTGGTGTTGGTGAAGAATACTGAAAGTACCATAGACTGCTAATGTTGTTGTTGTTGTTATGTGCTGTCGAGTCGGCCACGACTCATAGCAACCCCTCCTTGGGTTTCTGAGGCAGTATCACTATGGAAGTAGATTGCCCAACCTTCCTTCCGAGGAGTGGCTGGTGGGTTTGAACCGCCAGCCTTCTGATTAGCAAGTGTCTTAGGCACTAAAAGAACTAACATCTCCTGGAAGAAGTGCAGCCGGAATGCTCCTTGTAGATGAGAACGGCTAGACTTCATCTCACCTATTTTGGTCATGTTGTCAGAAGGGATCATTCTCTAGAGAACAACATCATGCTTGGTAAAGTGGAGGGTCAACAAAAAAGGGGAAGGCCTTCAACGAGATGGGTTGACACAGTGCCTGCAATGATGGGCTCAGGTATAGCAAGGATCATGTGGCTGGCACAGGACCAAGCACCGTTTTGTTCTGTTGTACATAAGACTGCTATGAGTCAGTTGTTGTTGTTGTTGTTATTAAGTGCCGTTGAGTCGTTTCCGACTCATAGCGACCCCATGCACAGCAGAACGAAACACTGCCCTATGCCGCCCAACCCCACAATCCCTGCTATACTTGAGCTCATCATTGCAGCCACCGTATCAATCCATCTCGTTGAAGGCCTCCCCCTCTTTCGTCGACCCTACCCTGCCAAGCATGACATCCTTCTCCTTACAACATGACCAAAATAAGTGAGATGAAGTCTGGCCATTCTTGCTTCCAAGGAGCATTCTGGCTGCACTTCCTCCAGGACAGATCTGTTAGTTCTTTTAGCAGTCCATGGTACTTTCAGCATTCTTCGCCAGCATCACAACTCAAAAGCATCGACTCTTCTTCGATCTTCCTTATTCATTGTCCAGCTCTCACATGCATATGAGGCGACTGGAAATATCATGGCTTGTGTCAGGCGCACCTTAGTCCTCAATGAGATATCCTTGCTCCTCAGCACTTGAAACAGTTCCTTCACAGTTGACTTTCCCAATGCTACACGTCGTCTAATGTCCTGACTGCTCCTTCCATTGGCATCGATTGTAGAACCAAGCAATGTGAATTCCTTGACAACCTCAATCTTCTCTCCATTTATTGTGATGCTGCTCATTGGTCCAGTTGTGAGGATTTTTGTTTTCTTTATGTTGAGATGTAATCCATACTGCAGACTGTATTCTTCAACCTTCATCAGTAGGTGCCTTAAGTCATCCTCACTTTCAGCAAGCAAAGTTGTATCATCTGCATATCTCAGGTTGTTAATGATTCTTCCTCCAATCCTGATACCACGTTTTTCTTCATATAGTCCAGCTTCTCGGATTATTTGCTCAGATGTTATAAATATATATCTTAAATTAAAAGCCAGAATCATGTTGATGGTGAAACTCAAAAGGCATTCTTCTTAAATTTGGAAACAAAGCAAGGATGCCTACTATCATCACAGTTACTTTACATTGCTCTGGGAAAGCTAGAGGAAGAGAAAAAGGTGTAAGTTCTACATATTAGTAGAAAGATGCCGTATTATGGATAGCTATGATTAAGGAACTCTGGTGGTGTTCCTTAGGCATTTGACTGCTAACCAGAAGGTCAATGGTTCAAACCCACCAGCTACTTCACAGAAGGAAGACAGGGCAATCTACTTCCATAAAGCTTTACTGCCTTAGAAACACATGAGGTTGCTAGTGGTTGGAATCAACTAGGTGGCAGTGGGTTTTTGGTTTGAGTACACATGATTATAAGACTGGAAAACTTAAGAGAAGTAACTGGGGCAGGGGGTGGGGGTGGGGAATGGAAATAATAAGAGAACTCTGTGAAGTAGCTGGGTCTCAAATGAATGGGTAAAACCTAGTATTTATTCTCTGTACTAAAATAAACATCTTGTAATGGAATAAAAATCCTATAGAACAACTCAACAGTATTAAAAGTCTAAAATTAAAAGGAAAAGGAAAGGGGTAAAATTTATATGGGGCAAATTTTAAAAACTCTGCTGAGAGATCAAAACAAAGACAGAATTTGAAAAATGTGTGGCTAAAAATGTCAATTTCTCCTCAAATTAATTTATGATTTCAATACAATCTTATTTCATTCCCAATTAAAATACCAAAAAATTGTGCCTCCCTGCTCATCCCCATGTGTGGTGCATTGGCCCCTTGCTCACCATGCCTTGTCTACCACCTCAGAGCTTGCAGGGGTTAGGGATGGTGATTGGTGGTGGTGATGGTTGAGTGTTGCCCCCCAGCCACCTCTCAACACCCTACAAAGAGAGGGGTGTGGGCTGTGCTTGTCCTCCGTCCCTCCATTTCTTTCCTAACAATCTCCTGTGGCCCCCTTCCCTCTCTCCTCCTTCTGCCTCCCTCCACCGACCTCCGTGGCAGCACCTTCAGCCTTTTGCCTGGCCTCCACTAGCCCTCTCATGACCTCTCTGTGGCAGGCATGGCAGACACCCTTCTGTGGCCTGACTAAGCTGTTGGTGAGGAACAGAAGGCGACCTGCAGCCACTTGGACCCTGACACTTGTGGCCCAGTCATTGTCTAGGCCTCTTATAGTGTATAACTTTTGGGGTGGCAGGTAGAGAGCACCCCAGGCCAGCTATAGCCCCATGTGGGGTGTGGGACAGGGACCATGGACCATCGAGTCTCCACCTGAGAGTTCTTTCAAAGTTCTCCTTAATGCAAAATGTCAGATAAGGAGATGATTGATAACTGAAGAGCCGCTGTATGTATGTGTATGTGTGTGTTTCAGTTTATCTCTTCCCATTCCCACCCAGATTCAACACTTAGTAACTAATTTCTAAAAGTCTGAGTCCACTGGATGGCAGGGGTAAGATATTTTTGGTTTTAGACATTACTAAGTTTTGGGGGCTTGTCAGGCAGGTAACCCAGATAAATAGATATATACATACATATATACAGCTGACTCTCTTCCTTATCCATGTATTCAACCAACCACTGATCTAAAATATTTTGGGAAAAAAGTAGCTAAGTGGTCAAAGCAGTCCCTCAAAGATTAAGGAGTGTAAAATGTATTCACACAGCATTTACATTATGTTAGGTATTGTAAGTAATCTAAAGATGAATAAACAGCTCTGGTGGTGTAGAGCCTAAGGTATTTGATTACTAACCAGAAGGCTGGTGGTTCAAACCCACCAGCCACTCCTTGGAAGATCGGGCAATCTACTTCAGTGGTGATAACTGCCTTGGAAACCCAAGGAGGGGTCGCTATGAGTCAGATTTGGCTCTACTGCAGTGAGTTTGGTTTTTTGGAAAGATGATTAAAAGTATAGGGGAGAGAACTGATACCAATCCTACTCAAACTATTCCAAAACACAGGAAAGAATGGAATCCTCCCTAACTCATTTTATGAAGCAAGCATAGCCTTGATACCAAAACTAGGCAAAGACATCACTCTAAAGGAAAACTACAGACCAATATCCCTCATGAATATAGATGCAAAAATCTTCAACAAAATCCTAGCCAATAGACTCCAACAACATAT
>NW_006921780.1:692860-698712 GCF_000298275.1 Orycteropus afer afer | reverse complement strand
AAAAAAAAAAAAAGTATATGGGAGGTTGTGTATAGATTATGTGCAAATACTGTACCATGTATATAAAGAACTTGGGCACTGGTGGATTTTGGTACAAGTGGGATATGTGTCCTGGTACTAATCCCTGAAGGATACCAAAGAATGACTGTGTATATGTGTGCATATGTGTGTTTGTGTTTGTGTATCTATAGCCTGTCTGTTAACATTGTATTGTTAAATTTAAAGAGCAGTATAAAAATGAAGTGTAGTTTACAGCACAGTAAATACAAATATATATTCATTCTCATATATTTATACATTCATAAAATCATTTTATAAGTGTTTGAATATTAACAGCAGTTACTTCTGGATGTTAGAATTATGGCTGATTTTTATTTTCTATTTTGAATATCATTCTTTTCCTAATGCAATTTTATATTTGTAATTAAAAAAAAAATTAAAGAAAGACAGTTTTTAGAAGCTAGTTTCTTCTCAAGTCACTTAGAAATGAAATTAAATATCTACACTTTTCTTTCCTTCTGTCTTGTTTATATGTTCACATTTATACCAGATGTAAGCCCATCTCAGTTTATCCTTGACTTGTTCACCACCTCACAAGCACCTACACCTGCCCAAGCAGACAGTACTGGGATCCTCTGACAATTCTGGAAGAGACTGGGAGTGTATGGGCCTGGGCCAAGTTACTATTACCCACCCACTGCCATCCAGTTGATTCTGACTCATAGCAAATTCTCACTGGGTTTCCTAGGCTGTAAATCTTTATGAAAGTAGATTGCTTCATCTTCCTCCCGCAGAGCAGCTGGTAGGTTTGAACCACCAACCTGGTTAGCATCCAAAAGCTTTACCCACTACGCCACCAGAGCTCTTTAACATACCTTTATGAAGAATGAATTTCAGCAAACTCTTCTTCTGTGGGAGTTAGGTTTGCCCCTTATACAGCAGGGTTGAGGCTTAGGCTCAGGAGACCAGGGGGATGAGGGAATCACCAGCAAAACCTTAAGATTCGTTAGTTGCTGTGGATCATCTATGCCTATGAGGCCAGAAAGAAGAAAATATAAGGCCTGCTAAACTCTAGTCTCCAAATCTTCAAAGAGAACTAAGCAAGAATGCTGTAGAGAAAAGCAGAAAAGTGTCAAGACCAAGATCATCCAGGAAGGAACTGTTAGACAAACTCACAGGGTCTGCTGAGAAATGATGCCTGGAATGAAGAAGAGGGCTATCCCAGGGTCAAGGACACACTCCTCTCATTGAAACTATCCTTAATTGGGAGCCTGGAGCAGGTCCCTGAGACTTCTTCCAGACTTTGCTCTTCACAAAAGGTCTTTACGAATGTGTTTTCTTTGATCTTGTTCCAATGCTAAGGAAGTCCGGTTAGTTATTATCCCACTTTCCTGACAAAGATAATGAGCTTCAGAGAAGTTTAGTCTTATAAGTCTGGTAGTGAGGGAGCTAGGCCTCAAGTGCTGAATAATTGACTCCAAATCCTAGAGTCCACTGCCCAATACTGGTTCCATTTCCTTGAATGAATCACAAGGAATGCTTCACTTCCCCTTGCCCTTCACAGCAGTGGGGGCCATTAATGAATCACATAGCTTTTCCATGCCCCTAAAACTGGGTATTGACATAGTACTTCTAAAATCCCATTTCCTTACTATGGACTTCTCAATGTTACTACTGCATACCCTGGCTCATGGGATTGGAAGGCTCACCAGAGGCTGAGGCAGAGGCTAGAGGGAGTGGTTTCTTGGCTTCTATTTCAATCATGGGCTCTATGGAGATCTTGGGACATGTGGTGGGCTGTCTTTGTTCCACCTCCACCTTCAGGGAGCTCTGTCTTTTGTGGCCTGACTTCCTTAACAGACCAGTGTCTTCCCAACAGTCTTCCCCATGTCTTCTCCCGCTAAAATCCAAAGAGGGCAAAAACATCTGTATCTTTTCCACCCAACACTCCTCCTTATTTTGGAATTGTTTTTGATGAACGGAGTTGTACAGGGGAGAGCTCAGAACTGAAGAAATTATAGAATAATGTAAGCAGTGCGACCTTGATTAACATCATTCAAATTAAGTAATTTTATTGTTTCATAATTATTTTCCTGGCCTTTATGATCCTGGCCTAACCTAATGTGACTAATAATAATATTGTCCTGACTACATTCTACAGTAGAGTAGTTCTGAAGGAGGAAGGGGCAACTGTGTGTAGTAACGTGAATTGGAGGTTCAGCACAGGGAAGGGCTTTGGGCTGTGTTAGCCCATGAGTCCCACCCCCAGACCCTGTCATTACTTACCTTCACATACTGCCCCTGCATCCTCTTCATACCCACAGTCAAAAGTCTCAGTCTGCTTATACTCAGCCAGTGCCTGTTCTATTCCATGGTACACCTGAATGAACACAGGTTGGGCCTCTTCTAATAGTGGGTGATACAACATGCCTGCAGGTGTGTGTTTGGCTACCCCACAGCCCAGCTCCTGGGACAATACTGCCACATCCTTCGTGTTCCAGCCATCATCACACACATCACCACTGACCTTCCTGCTTCACTTCCTCTTGCCCGTCACAGCAGTGGGGGCCATTAATCAGGTGAACTTTGGGTGGGGACTATATGCGAACAGAAGAGATTAGAACACATTTAGAAGTGTACTCTTAACACTGTGCTCAGAATTAAGAGAGGTTGTTTGATAGTGGTGGTGCAGTGGATGGGGTTAGGGGACTTGCTGAAGTAAGAAAACACAGAGCTTTGATTTTGCCCCATGCCTATTACCATCTAAGATTATCCTGGGGACAATGATTGTTCAGTGGTAGAATTCTTGCCTTCCATGCAAGAGGCCTGGATTTGATTCCTGGCCATTATATCTCAAATGCAGCCACCACCCATTTGTCAGTGGAGTCTTGTATGTTGCTATGATGCTGAACAAGAGTCAGCAGAGCTTCTCGACTAAGACAGACTAGGAAGAAATGCCCCAAACAGTCAATGAAAACCCATCATAACAGTCCAATCCTGCTGTGCATGGGGTCACCATGAGTTGATGGCCAACTGGACAGCAGGTAACATCAACAAGATCATCCCACCCCACCAATGGCCATACTCAGTGACACTCTGGAAAAGAGTGATTGCTTTTACTCTGAAGATAAAACGATGTGGCGATATAGAAACTTATGGTTTGTTTCTCATGATTTTGAAAGCACCTTAGAGGCAGAGATGACTAGAACTTGATCTTTCCTAGAAATGAAAATTGAAGCTCAAGATAGGAAAGGCCTAAGATCACCTAGGTTTCTCATTGTTCTTTTGAAAATTGCTCCATACCTTGCTGATTGGTTTACTAACCACAGACCTACTTACTTAGAAGGATAGGGGGTGGTGGGTGGGAATGGATATATCACACAGACTGGTTTATCTTTCACCCATGCCTGTCCCCCTGCCCCCCCATTCTTTCTTGTTTAAACTGGAATCATTTGGAAAGACACTCTCTTTCTCTTGAATTTCTATCAGAAAGGAGTAATGTAAGCCTGTATCTGTCAGTGACCATCTTTGCCTGCCCGAGAATGAAGCTGGTAGAGGAATGCAGAAGAAAGAGGGAAGACAATGACAGAGCCCTTCTTGGGTCCAGCCACATAGTAAGCCTTGTCCATTCCTCCCACCAACTTTTTTTTTTCTTTCCCTAAGCTACTTTGGAAGCTACTTTGGGGAACTCTGGTGGCATGGTGCCTAAGGCATTTGACTGCTAACCAGAAGGCTGGCTGTTCAAATCCACCAGCCACTCCTCGGAAGGAAGACTGGACAATCTACTTCTGTAGTGATACTGCCTCGGCAACCCAAGGTGGGGTTGCTATGAGTTGGATCCGACTCAATGGCAGTGAGTATGGGTTTTTTTGGAAACTACTTTGAATGGGATTTCTGTCATTTGCAACCAAAATGCTCAGTCTCACATAGTTAGAGCACCAAGTTTATGGCAAAAGAAAAACACACACAGACACACACACACACAACAAAGCAAAAACAATTGCCATCAAGTTGATTCTAAATCACAGCAACCCCATGTGTTTCAGAGTAGAACTGTACCCCATAGGGTTTTCAATGGCTGTGATCTTTTAGAGAGAGATCACCAGGTCTTTCTTCCCAGGTGCCTTTGGGTGGACTTGAACTACTAACCTTTTGGTTAACAGCAAGTGTTTAAGCATTTGTACCTCCAAAGAACTCCAATTTCAAGGAAAGTCCTTGCAGAAAGGTAGACTTAGAAGAATTAAAGGTTATAATGTGAATATGCTTCTCAACAACCAATAAACAGACCACAAATATGTAATGCTCTATAAAGACTGAATAAATCAGGTAACTAGTTAAACTTAACAGAAAAATAAATACTGGTCTTTGTATACCTCAATAGAAAATTCTCATTTTTTTCAAATTCCACATAGAACACTTACAAAAACTGACTGCATATTAGGTCATAAGGAAAATCTTAGCCAATTCCTAAAAGTAGAAATTATGCAGGTCATATTGTTTGATGGATGTTAACCACAAGGGTAATAAGTAAACCTATAAAATTTATTTCTATAAGAAATTAATGAAATAGAGGATAAAAATAAAATATAGTCATAAAAATCTTTAAATTCCAGGTTATAAAAGAAGTGAAAAATCATATTACATGTATTTTAGAAATTAAATGAAAATATTATACATCAAGCCATGGTTGAGTTGAAAGTGGTACTTGGAAGAAAACATGTGTTTTTAAATATATTTATCATAAAACAAGTAAAGATGAAAAATGAATAAGCACTTTACTTAACAAATTAAAGAACAACATAAAATAAACTTAAAAAAAGAAAGAGGAAGTACCAAAAGTAAGGGAGAAATAAATAAAATAGAAAATCAAAAAGTAAGTGTGATTGAATAATAAAATTAAAACTGGCTCTTCAAAAATAGCAATAAAATGGACAAACCTCTAGAAAATATAATTAAGAGAAAAGTGATCACACAAACATAATTAGCAATAGGAAGAAAAACACAATCACAAATATGAAGGCTATTTAAAAATTATATGAAAATACATAGTCAACAATATGTGATCAATTTGAAAATGGACATAAAATGTCCAACTATTTAGGTAAAAGCATTCACATTGTTTAAAAATAGATAAGAAATCTGAACAGATTAGTAAATTCATCCATCTATGGACAGATGATCTTTGACAAAGAACCCAAACATATTAAATGGGGAAGAGATAGTCTCTTTAATAAATGGTGCTAGCAAAACTGGATATCCATTTATAGAAAAATCAAACAGGACCCATATCTCATAACGTGTTGCAAAATGCTATTAGGCTTATCTGTGGTGGACAGGTTTCAGTGGAGATTCCAGGCTAAGAGAGACTCAGAAGAAGGAAGAGACCAACCATTTCTCAAAGAATTAGCCAGTGAAAACCTTATGAATAGTAGTAAAACACTGTCTGGTATATTACTGGAAAATTTTATAAATATCCCTGAAACACTATACGATATAGTACCAGAAGATCAACCCATCAGATCAGAAGGCACTCAGAATATGACTAGGGAGAGCTGTCTCCTCAGAGTAGAGACGACTTCAACAATATGGGTAGAGTAAAGCTTTTGGGACCTCCAATGGCTGATGTAGCATGACTCAAAATGAGTAGAAACAGATGCAAACATCCATTATTAATTGGAATATGGAATTATGAAGTACGAATCTAGGAAAATTGGAAGTTGTCAAAAATGAAATGGAACACATAAAGATTGATATTCTAGGCATTGTTGTTGTTGTTGTTGTCATGTGCCATCGAGTTGGACCTGACTCATAGTGACCCCTCCTTGGGTTTCCGAGGCAGTATCACTTTGGAA
>NW_006921780.1:691118-692760 GCF_000298275.1 Orycteropus afer afer | reverse complement strand
AACCGCCAGCCTTCTGGTTAGCAGTCAAGTGCCTTAGGCACTATGCTACCAGAGCTCCTATCCTAGGCATCGTTGTTGTTGTTGTTGTTATGTGCTGTCAAGTCAGCCCTGACTCATAGCGACCCCTCCTTGGGTTTCCGAGGCAGTATCACTATGGAAGTAGGATTGCCCAACCTTCTTTCCGAGAAGTGGCTGATGGGTTTGAACCCCCAGCCATCTGGTGAGCAGTCAAGTGCCTTAGCCACTTTGCTACCAGAGCTCCCTCCTAGGCATTAGTGAGCTGAAATAGACTGGTTTTGGCCATTTTGAATCAGACAACCATATGATCTACTATGCCAGGAATGACAAATTGAAAGGAATGCTGTGGCAATCATCATCACAAAAAATGTTTCAAGATCTGTCCTGAAGTACAACACTATCAGTGATAGATAGGATAATATCCATATGCCTACTAGGAAGACCAATTAATATTACTATTATTCAAATTTATGCACCAACCACCAAAGGCGAAGATGAGGAAACTGAAGATTTCTGCCAACTTCTGCAGTCTGAAATTGACTAAACACACAATCAAGATGTGTTGGTCATCACTGGTGACTGGAATGCAAAAGTTGGAAACAAAGAATCACCAGTACTTGGAAAATACGGCCTTGGTGATAGAAATAATCCTAGATATCTCATGATAGAATTTTGCGAGACCAACAACTTTTCATTACAAATATCTTTTTTCAACAACATTAGTGATGGCTATACACATGGACTTCACCAGATGGAATACACAGGAATCAGATTGACTACATCTGTGGCAAGAGGCGATGGAGAAGTTCAATATCTTTGGCCAAAACAAGACCAGGAGCTGATTGTGGAATAGATCATCAACTACTCATATGCATGTTCAAGTTGAGGTTGAGGACAATTAAAACAAGTCCATGAGAACCAAAATATGACCTTGATAATATCCTTCCTGAATTTAGAGAACATTTAAAGAACAGATTTGATGCATTGAACATCAATGACTGAAAATCAGAGGAACTGTGGGATGACATCAAGAATATCATCCATGAAGAAAGCAAGCGGTCATTAAAAAAACAAAGGAAGAAAAGACCAAAATGGATGCCAGAAGAGGCTCTGAAACTTGCCCTTGAGTGGAGAGTTGTTGTTGTTGTTATGTGCCGTTGAGTCGGACCCAACTCATAGCAACCCCTCCTTGGGTTTTCGAGACAGTATCACTACGGAAGTAGATTCCCCAACCTTCCTTCTGAGGATTGGCTAGTGGGTTTGAACCACCAGCCTTCTAGTTAGCAGTCAAATGCCTTAGGCACTATGCTACCAGAGTTCCTTGAGTGGAGAGTGACTAAAGCAAATGGAAGAAATGAAAGATGAAAGAGCTAAACAGAAGATTTCAAAGAGCAGCTTGAGCAGACAAAGCCAATTACTCTAATGAAATGTGCCAAGACCTGAAGTGAGAAAACCATCAGGGAAGAACATGCTTGACATTTCTCAAGCTGAAAGAACTGATAAAAAAATTTAAGCCTCAAATTGCAATATTGAAAGATTCTATGGGCAAAATAGTGAATGATGCAGGAAGCATCAAAAGAAGATGGAAGGAATACACAGAGCCACTGTACCAAAAAGAATTGGT
>NW_006921780.1:687444-690052 GCF_000298275.1 Orycteropus afer afer | reverse complement strand
AAGGAAGACAGAAGAAGAGTTGATGCTTTTGAGTTGTGCTGTTCGAGAAGAATGCTAAGAGTATCATGGTCTGTTAAAGGACTAACGAATCTGTCCTGGAGGAAGTGCAGCCAGAATGCTCCTTGGAAGAGAATATGGCCAGACTTCATCTCACCTATTTTGGTCATGTTGTCAGAAGGAACCATTCCCTGGAGAATGAAATCATGCTCAATAAAGTGGAGGGTTGATGAAGAAAGGGAAGACCCTCAACAAGATGGATTGACACAGTGGATGCAACAATGGGCTCAGGTTAGCAAAGATTGTGAGGCTGGCTCAAGACCAGGCAGTGTTTCATTCTGCTGCGCATAGGGTTGCTATGAGTCAGAGACAACTCAACAGCAACTAACAACAAACAAAAAACAACACTGAGTTAGTCGATGAAAACACTATGGGTCACAATGGAACATGTGTGATCCTCAACTAATTATGGGGGTAACACAAGAGTGGGGACCACTTTTTTCCATTGTACTTTGGTTTGCTAGGAATTGACTTGATGGCAACAACAGCATATCTATATCAATGTCATCTATACCTATCTGCCTACCACCAGTTGCTATCAAGTCAACCTCAACTGATGACGACCCCATATGTGTTAAAGAAGAATCACGCTCCATGGGGTTTTCAGTGGCTGATTTTTTGGAAGTAGATCATCAGGCTTTTCTTCCAAGGTGCTTCTGGTTGGACTTGAATAGTCAACCTTTTGGTTAGCTGCCAAGCACGTTAATTATTTGCATTATCCAAAGTCTCCATATTGGAAGTGCATACTCAAAATTTTGTTCTCGATATAGCAAAGTCATCAAATAAATTAATAGAAACTGCCTTACCTCTTTCAATCATGTTGTAAGTTGCACCATTTGAATAAGAGGTGGGGGTGGATGGTGGGGAGTACAGCATCATAAAGAGAGAAATCATAAGCCCTCCTGGAGGCCACAAGTTTTCTCCCTCCATATTCAGACTGGGAAAAATTTTCAGTGATGAATAAAGAGTTAAAATCAGTTTGATTAAATAAATATTTGAAGAATAAGATTTCTGTGACCAAGTTGATAATGACAGGACTAGAGATAGAGAAGGAATGGTGACACCAAGTTATACTGAGTGTGGAACAAGGATTTCACTGTAAGACACCTTGGTAAGTGAACTTCAACTTTTGACATTTTACTTACAGAGCCATTTCCTAGAAGAAGGTACAATTACATATAAACATACATTTTGACTTAATTGCAGAGGAGTTCAATTGATTCCATGAGGCTGATCCAGAAATAGTGCTTAAAATTACAAACCCAGGCTATCAGATATACAAGCATCAATTCCCTTCCCTATGATAGAATGAAACCTTTCCAAAGAAAAGATTGAAGAAGAAAATGTAAATTTCCAGTCTAATATAAAATCACATTTTTGCTTTGTTTCGTTGACCTTCTACCTCACCAAGCATGACATCCTTTTCCAGGGAATGGTCCCTTGTGACAACATGACCGAAGTATGTGAGGTGAAGTCGGGCCATTCTCACCTCCAAGGAGCATTCTGGCTGTACTTCCTTCAGGATAGACCTGTTAGTTCTTTTAGCAGTCCACAGTACTTTCAGCATTCTTCGCCAGCATCACAGCTCAAAAATATCAGTTCTTCTTTGGCCTTCCTTGTTCATTGTCCAGCGCTCACATGCATATGAGATGATTGAAAATACCAGGGCTAGTGTTAGGTGCACCTTAGTCCTCAAGGAGACATCTTTGCTCTTCAGCACTTGAAAGAGGTCCTTTGCGGCTGATTTGTCCAGTGCTATATGTCATCCAATGTCCTGACTGCTACTTCTATTGGCGGCGATTGTAGAACAAAGCAATGTGAAGTCTTTGACAATTTCAATCTGTTCTCCATTTATCGTAATGTTGCTTATAGGACCAATTGTGAGGATTTTTATTTTGTTTATATTTCTTTACATTGAGATGTATCCAAGTAAAAATAGCTAAGGGAGATAAACTTGTCTGTCAGTTTGTCATCCTGTGGGGCTTGTACATTGCTGTGAGGCATGAGGCTGTGCCACTGGTGTTTCAGACACTAGTAGAGTTGTATATGGTGTGCAAGTTTCAACGCAGCTTACAGACTAAGACAGACTAGGAAGAAGGAGGATGCCATCCACTTCTCAAAAATTGGCCAAGAAAAAGCTTATGAATAGCAGAGAAACACCATCTGATATATTACTGGGCAACTCTATGAATAGCTCAGAAACATTGTCTGACACAGTTCAGGAAGACAAGCCTCTTGGGTCAGAAGGCACTCAAAACAGGACTGAGAAAGACCTGCCTCATCAGAATAAAACCAACCTTAATGATATGGATACAGTAAATCTTTCAGGACCTCCATGTGTCCTGAAAACATGGCACAACTCAAATTAAGGAGAAACAGCTGCAAACATCCATTAATAATTGGAACATGGAATGTATGAAGTATGAATCTAGGAAAATTGGAAGTTGTCAAACATGAAATGGAACACATAAAGATTGATATCCTAGGCATTAGTGAGCTGAAATGGACTGGTTTTGGCCATTTTGAATCAGACAATCATATGATCTACCAT
>NW_006921780.1:668206-687129 GCF_000298275.1 Orycteropus afer afer | reverse complement strand
TGGAATGCAAAAGTTGGAAACAAAGAAGAATCACCGATAGTTGGAAAATTTGGCCTTGGTGACAGAAATAATGCTGGAGATTTCATGATAGAGTTTTGCAAGACCAACGACTTATACATTGCAAATACTTTTTTCAACAACACAAATGGTGGCTACCCATGTGGGCTTCACCAGATGGAGTACACAGGAATCAGATTGACTACATCTGTGGCAAAAGGCAATGGAAAAGTTCGATATCTTCAGCCAAAACAAGGCTAGGAGCTGATTGTGGAACAGACCATCAAATGCTCATATGCAAGTTCAACTTGAAGTTGAAGACAATTAAAACAAGTCCATGAGAGCCAAAACATGACCTTGAATATATCCCTCCTGGATTTGGAGACCATCTAAAGAATAGATTTGATGCATTGAACACCAATGACAGAAAACCAGAAGAATTATGCAATGGCATCAAGAGCATCATCCATGAAGAAAGCAAGAGGTCACTGAAATGACAAGAAAGAAAGAAAAGGTCAAAATGGATGTCAGAAGAGACTCCGAAACTTACCCTTGAGCAGAGAGTAGCTAAAGCAAATGGAAGAAATGACAAGATAAAAGAGCTAAACAGAAGATTTCAAAGAGCAGTTTGAGCAGACAAAGTCAATTACTATAATGTAATGTGCAAAGACCTGGAGTTAGAAAACCAAAAGGGAAGAACATACTCGGCATTTCTCAAGCTGAAAGAACTGAGGAAAAAAGTTAGGCTTTGTTTTTCATATTGAAATATTCTATGGGCAAAATATTGAATGATGCAGGAAGCATTGAAAGAAGATGGAAGGAATATGCAGAGTCACTGTACCAAAAAAACTGGTCAATCTTCATCCATTTCAGGAGGTGGCATATATTCAAGAACCAACGGTACTGAGGGAAGAGGTCGAAGCTGCACCGAAAGAATTGGCTAAGAACAAGGCTCCAGAAATTGATGGAATATCCCTTGAGATGTTTCAACAAACAGATGTCCTGCTGGAGGCACTCATTCAGTTATGCCAAGTGATGTGGAAGACAGCTACCTGGACAACTGAATGGAAGAGTTTCATATTTGTACCCATTCCAAAGAAAGGTGATCCCACAGAATGTGGAAATCATCTAACAATATCATTAATATTGCATGCAAGTAAAATTTTACCGAAGATAATTCAAAATTGATTGCAGCAGTGTATTGACAGAGAACTTCCAGAAATGCGAGCTGGATTCAGAAGAGGATGTGGAACAAGGGATATCATTGCTGATGTCAAATGGATCTTGGCTAAAAGCAAAGAATACCAAAAAGATGTGTACTTGTGTTTTATTGACTATGCAAAAGCATTTGATTGTGTGGATCATAACAAATTGTGGATAACATTGAGAAGAAAGGGAACTCCAGAACACTTAATTGTACTTATGAGGAACCTGTACATAGACCAGGAGGCTGTTGTTTGAACAGAACAAGGAGATACTGCATGGTTTAAAATCAAGAAGGGAATGTGTCAGGGTTGTATCCTTTCCCCATACTTATTCAATCTGTATGCTGAGCAAATAATCCAAGAAGCTGGACTATATGAAGAAGAACATGACATTAGGATTGGAGGAAGAATCATTAACAACCTGAGATATGCTGACAACACAACTTTGCTTGCTGAAAGTGAAGATGACTTGAAATACTTACTGATGAAGATTGAAGAATACTGTCTGCAGGCCTTAATAGTAAAGGAAAAATAATTCATTGCTTCTAGAGGTTTGTGGCAGGGTCTTCTCCCTCATCCAGCAGGCACATGACAAAAGCAGAAATGAATGTGAGTGACATTGGAGCACCCCACCCCTGGCAAGGCCAGGACTAGGGTGAGTTGACTGAGGCAAAGCGTTTTCACTGTCTTTACCTTAGCTCTAACCCTGACCCTGGCCACCCTCAGCTAAGAGGTTGGAGTAGGTAGGACCTCCTGGGCCTGGCAGAATGAATATAACTCCCAGAAACCCAAAAGAACAAAGAGAAGGGTTATTCACCTGATTGACACTGGCAGGAGCTGCGGGGGAAGAGAGTCAGAGATTACCATGGGAATGCTTCTCATTTTTTAAAAGTTTTAATCCTCTGAAAACCTTCCCCCAAACTCTCTTTTTCCCTCCGTCCCTCTGTCCCTTTCACCCACCTTCTTTCACACAACACTTTTTCGTTCCTTCTGCCCACTTCCCTGCTTTCCCTCGATTTATTTTCCCATCCCTCTCTCCTTCCTTTCTTCCCTTGTTCACAAACAGTGCTCCCATAGAACCCAATGTCAGGGTTTATTTCATAAGCTTCAAATAGTTTATAAACAAAGTTCATGCCCATTACTAGAAGTTGGCATATTTCAGGCAAATTCTCATAAATTTTATTATTTTCTCCTCTCCTACCCTTTCTTTTTGAAGAGTCCTGCCTGGGGTCTCTGTAGAAGCTTGGAAAGGTCATGAAAGAATGGAAGTGTCCTCATATCTCACTGACACTGTTACTTTCTCCTTCCCTATAATGGGTCTAGTATTATGTTTGAATCCTTACAAGAGAGTTGTATTTATTAGCAAAAGCCATAATCTCTTCTAGATTAGGATTTGAGGCCTCTCCAAAATCTAAGCCCAGGGAGGTAAGAGTTCAGCTAAAACGGGTAGCTTGGACTGGAAGGTGAGGTTGAGGCAGAATAGGATCTATATGAGCTGGAAATAGAACTCATCCTAATGGTTGTGAAATGCCTTTGATGTCCTTTTAAGATGTTTTCAATTTTCCTAGAGATCAAAGCAGAAATGGATGTGAAACAAAGGGAGAAGTAATCAGTAGCTGGAGCAGAGATTCATAGTCCTTTGCATTTACTGGTGTCTGCTCTGCTCAGTACTGCTTGCATACTGCCTGCTGGCCTTGCGTTGGAAGCTGAAGCCCACCCCTACTCATCCTAGCAGACACTGGTGCTCAGGAAGAGGTGCTAGGTCATCCAGGCACTGGTAGTTCTGCCCTGGCTCCACCCTTGTCCTGATCGAGCATCCTATCACCAAGGACCGGAAGCAGTGGCCACAGCAGCATGAGGTGGGAGGTGAGAAGTTGTCAGGAACAGGTCAGGTGAAGCCCAGATCCTAGATCAGGCATCTATCCAGATGCCTCTGAAGGCAGGATTGAGTGTTGTGGTTTAGCTGGGGTTTTTCAGAAATAGAAAAAAAGGAAGTAGAAAATCTCTCTATTTGCCAATCAATGTTGACTCCATCCCTGCCTCCTTGGGTGCTGAGAAAGTAAATGTTCTTCTCCTTTACACAGTTGCTCAGATGGTGTGTATTTGAAAAAATACCTTAAAATGTCAGATGTTCACTTCATAGCTCAAGTCACTAAAGGGAAGCTCCCCAAATTGTCTTGATTTTGCAGAGAATGTGTAGATCTGGGCTTGCAAAGATTTAAATCACTTGCTTTGCCTCTTTCAAAAGGAAATTCCCTTTACCACTTGAGATGCATGTTTTCTTATCCGATTCCTATTGTGACATCATGTCAATGCTGCATTGATGCTGCTCTATGGGAACCCACCCAGAACTTTGGAAGAGCCACCCAGACATTTGTTAGAAATGATGGTAGGATTACAATGATATTATGTATGTATGTATATTAGGATTATTATTAATAATAACCAAGGGAGCCAGCAAGATACAAATCCTGTTTAACTTAAGTCACTCCTGCCCATGAGCTGTTCCAGAAGATATACACAGGAAGGAAGAAGTAATGCAAACATGATACACTTTATGACAACTTTAGGCTTTAATTCTAAACTATGGTAGATGGTCAGAAGGACCTGAAGACAAACAGGAGAAATAAGATGAGCTCTGTCTTCTTACACTTCAAACTTAAAAACAAGTTTAGGATGAGAGCCATTGTGTCAGGTTGGAAATAATGATTAAAAAAAGAAGGAACTTTAATGAAAGGACTACCTAGAAAGATATAGATAGGGTTAAAGTAACAGAGAAAAGATGGTAAGCCACTGAGATAGGTCACAAGGGGAAGCTATTATGATTTCTAGTGTTGAAGAAAGAAGGGAGGAAATACTGTTGCAAAGCCCAGTAAGAACTGGAACCTACATGCAGAACACCTATCCCAGGGTGATGCATCCACCTACTCTAGGGAGATGCACCCCTTAGATCAATCAGCCATGAGACACCAGAGCGACAGTATTCACTTAGAGGGGAAGCTGGACAGACAGGAATGCATAGTTAAGAAGGGCACAGGGAGCGGGGAGTCAAATGGAAGAGAGGAGAAGAGGGTTTTTTATGGTTGGGGATGGTAAAGGGGCTGTGACATGAAATGCACGTGAACTGTTGAACGTAAAACAAATTTGCTTTGTAAATTTGCACCCAAAGCACAATTTGGGGGAAAAAAAAAAGTGAGGATGGTGAGATGTAGTCTCATGTACTTAGAACATGTTATCAGGAAGACTAGCTCCTGGAGAAGAACATCATGCCTGGTAAAGAAGCAGATCGGCAAAAAAGAGGCAGACCCTCAATGAGATGGATTGATACAGTGGCTGCAACAATGGGCTTACACAGAGCGATGATTGTGAGGACAGCACAGGACCAGGTAGTGTTTCGTTCTGTTGTAGATAGAGTTGCTGAGTTGGAACTGACTCAGTGGCACCTAACAGCAACAACATATGCCTTTGGGGTCCCTGTATGGTGCAAACAGTTATTGTGCACCCAGAGGTGTCTAGGAAGAAAGGTTTGACCATATACTTTCAAAAAATCAGCCATGGAAAATTTTATAGTGCACAGTTCTCTTCTGACACACGAGTTGTCATGAGTCAGAAATGACTCAACGGCAGTTGATTTTGTAGAACTTCTGTGACTTTACAGCTCCTCCCTGAAACATTCTACCCCTGCATACAAATGTGAGCATAGCATTGAAGCAAGCCAGAGCTTGTCTACGTTATCTGGTGCAGGTCAAACATGTGTTTATGTTTGGGATCTTGTGTACAGCTTGGAGGGGACGGCATCTGAGGGTACAGCTTCCAGGCCTTCCTTGCCTAATGTGCAGGAGAAGAGAGAGTACCAGGAAAAATAATCACATCCACATGCATTCTATCTTGTAATCCCTTTGAAGTTTCACCTTCTAAAACAGAGGACAAGTAAATGAATAGGGCAAGCTTTTAATCAGAAATAGAGAGATGAAAGTGGTTTATGTGAAAGCAATATTTGAGAAAGAACAGTTGTATATGACTAAGAAGGGACTACAGCAAATGAAAGGACTACAGGCAAAACAGAAATGAAGCCACTGGAATATTCCAAACATGACAAGGATTTAACTGCAAGACATGACCCTGTATGGCTGCAGATGAACCACACATTTGGTGGCTATTTGAAAAAATGGCTCTTTATTATTTCATGCCCCTTTGCCCATAGATATTGACACTTTCTCCCACCAAAATACACAAACACACATAGGTGAAAGGTTTTTTCAGATAATTTTGGAGGTTCACAAGTTCTCAGATATAATCCTGGGACATCAAAGTAAGAGCCACCAGCTTAGAGCTGTGCAGAAGCAAAGACCAGGCAGGTTAGAGAGGGTCAATTATATTTTCAAAGGATAGAGTGCCCCCAAATATAACTTTCTCAGTGAATGATAAAATCCAGCTCTCCTTTTTGCTAATTGCTACAAGTTTAAGTCACAAGAGGGCATGTAGCATGTTTTTACCAGTTTATTATGCAAGCAGGAGAATATAGGAACTCTCGGGTTTCAGAGCTGCCATTGCTCCTGTTCCAGAGCATGCTCTGTCTTGTCTGGAGAGGACACCTAGCTGGGCAAAACAGAGGAACCTTTTTTTTTGGTCTCTTTCTCTTTATTTCCAAGTTAGTATGAATCTACCTCTAGTTAGTGGTTTACCCTCCCTTCCCCACCCACCCCTGGTAACCATCAAAGAATATTCTTTTTTTGTGAAACCCTTTTCTTGACTTTTTACAATAATGGTCTCATACAATATTTGTCCGTTTGAGATTGACTAACTTCACTCAGCATAATAGCCTCTAAATTGACCCATGTTATGTTTCACGGATTCATCATTGTTCTTCACTGTGTTGTATTCCATTGTGAGTATATACAATAATTTGTTGATCCATTCACAGGTAAACTATCTCTACCCGCCCCCCCCCCATTTATAAATGGGATCTTTTATTCTGTTATGATTTCTTATTAGTGGTTGGTGTTAGCCATTTTAAAGCTCTTGATACATATTGCCAAATTGCTTGATAGAAAGCTTGTACAACTACATGTTTATTATTATCCCTTTCAAGACTACATACCTGCAGTTGAACATGGATAGAGTGAGGTTATGTTAGTCTTTTCTTCAAAACCCCCATGGCTTCCCATCTCACCTAGACTGAAAATCCACAAGTTCTTTCAATGCCCTATGCATCTTTATAGCATCAAGCTCTCAAGATACACATTTCTAACCTCATTTTCTACTGCTTTCCCCTTTGTATTCTCAGCTGCACCTTGATATTCCTTGACAATATGAACATGACCAGCACACTCCTGCATGACAGCCATTGCATTGGCTCTTCCCTCCATCTTGAATAATTTTCCCTTAGATAATCATATGATTTCTTCATGTCAAGCCTTCATTTCTTCTCATGTCTGCTCAAATGTTACCTTACCAGTGAAGCCTTGACTGACCAACCTATATAGAATAGAAATACTCTCCTCCATCCCTTACATCTTACACTTAAAATATCCTTTATCAACATAAGCAATAGTACATATGGTATGTTTAATTTTTTTCTCTCCACTATAATGTAAGCTCCTTGAAGGCAAGGACTTTCTTTTTTGTTCATTGTTATATCATACATGGCTAATAATGCCTGATGCATGGAAATATTCAGTAAGTGTTAGTAGAAAGAATGATGTCAATTTAGGAGAGTGCAGTCTTATTGTACCCTCACTTTACTAGCTTGGGAAGAGATTACACTTCAGGCTCCATATATTACTTCAGGTGGCTTTAGGCAGGTGGCCTTCTGTTGTTTCTTCTTTCTATCTGAGAAGGCAATGAGTTAGAATAATTGGCAGAGCATAGTGTAGCATGTGCATAGGAGACTGGACTAGATCCACAGATGTTGAGGGGCTGCTGAAATCATTACTTTTTCTCTGTCCCAGGAAGCTAATATTGTGTGCAGACCTATGAATAACTTCTTTGTGTCTAATAAAGCTGCTGCATCTTCCCAGAATGGAGAAGGACATTTCTGCATTGAGAGAAGCCATCTATGAAAGGGGAAGCCCAGGGGTCCTACAACCCCTCCACTTCTTCACTATTAAGTGGAACAGGAAGTAGTCATGACAGTTTTAGAGCTGGGCTTATTGTTGGGTCAGGACTGATAAATTTCCTTTGAGACTGTCTTCCAGGGACAGAAACTATGGATGAGGAGAGGCACTAGTAACTAGGTGAATAGGATTTTAAGGGATGAGTTATACCACTTCCTAGAGAGAAGCTTGTCAACAGGGAGTTATCACTGTTTTCTCTTCATGGAAAAAATACTTATTAAGTACTTGATGCTATCTACAGTGTTTCTGTATTTGCATATTTTAACCTAAAAGGATGTCCTGGATTCAAACCAGAAGCAAATGTCCAAAATTTATTATGCAAAGGTGATTGCAAAAGAATTTTCATTGTTGGCTTATTTTTACTGAAAAAAAAAAAACTCTCTAACATTAGAGAATTGGTTAGATTAATTATTGCATATTCACAAAATGGAATAGTGTGTAATCATGTATGAAGTAAAACATTCATTTCTTTTTGATGGAGAGAGATATACATGATATATAGTTAAGTAAGCAAAGAGATTACAAAGCACCATTATAGTATTATCCCACTAAGTGTGTAGAAATAACTATTTAAAGACCAATATCAATTTGTGCCAATTGGTCTAGAGTTCAGAAACAAAATTTATCTTAGGAGGAGAACTCCTCTTTTTTTGGGAAAATAACTTAGTTATGTTAAAAAAAAAATGCATTTACCCCTTCCCCACCACATTGAGGTAGTAGATGATTAGATGAAGAATAGATCAAATTCTCTGAATAATAAAATGAGTTATAAATAACATGAGAAAAGCATTTTCAAAAGTATTATACTACTGGAATTTTCATTTCTGGGCTAGAGATTCAGAGATTACTATTTTAAGCTGGAATTTCCTTATGTTCTGGCCACCCCTCTTGGAGTCAGTCTCATGAAAACCACAACATCTACCCAGTACTTCATAGTTAATTACAAAGAGCATTTGTGTCATTTGAAGTGTTTGGTCCTCAAAACTGTCCTATAAAATGGGAAGGAAAACACTTGTATTATTACCATTTGGTAAATGTAACGATTCAATCGTTGTTGTTGGAGAGAGTTTCAATGACACATCCTGAATCTCAGAGCTAATAACTGCTAGTAACTCTTTGTCTATGTTTTAGACTCAGTGACTAAAAAAAAGTATTAGTATCTGGGCTGAACATACATTGCTGAATTACTTCTTGGCCAGACTCACAGAACACTCATTTACAAACCAAAAGATAAATTTTAAAAAGTTTTATATAAAGGATATGCCTTTTACGGTTCAGAATACTTGGTTGAGCTCCTTCTTCTTGCTCTAAGGTGCCATCAAACTGGTGGTTCTGACTCATAGTGACGCTGTGTATAACAGAATGAAATACCGCCCCATCCTGGACTATCCTCACATCCACCCCTCACCTGTCAGTTTGTCCTACTGTGGTGGCTTGCATGGAGGCTATGCCACTAGTATTTCAAATACCAGCAGGGTCATCCATGGTGGACAGGTTTCATGGAGCTTCTAGACTAAGATAGATTAGGAAAAAGGATGTGGTAGTCTACTTCTGAAACAACTGGCCACTGAAAACTTTATGAATAGCATGGAAACCAAACCAGTTGTCAATGAATTGATTTCAATTCATAGTAACCCCCATACAATGCACAGTACAATTGCACTTCATAGGGTTTTCAAGGCTGTAATCTTTCACTGTTAGGTCACCAGGCCTTTCTTCTGAGGTGCCTCTGGATGGGTTCAGACCACCAACATTTTAGTTAGTAGTCGAGCACTTAACTGTGTGTACCATCTAAGTGCTTGAAAAATAGAATTAGTTCATTCATTAAGTTATTTAAAATTTTCAATATTTATTATCTACTTTATGCTAAATATTATGGTAGATGCTAACTCTTGAGTACCATCCAAAAAAGATATGATCCCTATTTCCATGGAGGTTATGTTCTAAGGCAGGAAGACAGATATTAAAAATTGTGACAAGTGCCACAAAGAAAAACTGTAGAGTGCTATAATAGAATAGATGAATAAGACGTTCAGAGCAGAGGTGCCCGCTATATTTAGGATGTGCCTAAGGCATTTCACTGCTAACCAGAAGGCTAGTGGTCGAATCCACCAGCCACTTCTTGGGAGGAAGATTGGGCAATCTACTTCCTTAGAGATGTTGTAGTTGTTACGTGCTGTTGAGTCCGACCCAACTCATAGCAACCCCTCCTTGGGTTTCCGAGGGGGTATCACTACAGAAGTAAATTGCCCAAGCTTCCATTCGAGGAGTGGCTGGTGGGTTTGAACCACCAGCCTACTGGTTAGCAGTCAAGTGCCTTAGGCACTATGCTACCAGAGGGATACCATCTCAGAAAACCAAGGAGGGGTCACTATGAGTTGAATAGACTCTACCACAGTGAATTTGTTTGTTTGTTTGTTTGCCTAGGAGGAGTAGGCTCAACCTCATTTTGTTACAAGCTCCTGCTTTCGCACTACCCAGGAGGTTATTAAAATTAAAATCACTAAGATGAGAGCACTTGACCAAAATATAATAGATGAACTGAGCAGAATTCAAACTACATCGTGACTCAAGCTAACATTAAAAAAAAAAAAAAAAAACAGTAGGGAAGGAGAATAATAAATGAAGAAAAAAAATAGGAAGAGTGCCAAAAGAAAAAAATCAGTGACCCTGGTACAGAGTTAAAAGCCTAAGAAACTTTTCTCTTTGAGCTAAGGGAAGGTCCTGATGTCAGCAGACTTAAGTACGTAACAAAAGAAACATTTTTAATGTGTTTGAGGGAGGGTCAGTGACACAAGATCCCTATCAGAAGTCCCCTCAGCAGCCCTCCGGAAACTTCTAAGATAATTACCTTGTAACCAGCCTGTAAAAACACTTTAGTCATGTATTCAAACTAACCAATCCAAATTGCCCATATTCATGTTTCCAACCAATCACTGTAAAGTCCCTGCCTTGAATTATCCTTCCTCTTGATCTTGTAACTTCCAATCAGAATATTGTAACTTAATTCCTGGTCTCTGCCCTGTATCAGTCCAAGGGCAGTAGCTGCCCTTTGGATTTGTTGATCTTAACTCTATGTAGGCTAATGTCTCCACATTTGAATGCCTCTTATGCTTTCAATAAATCTCTTTATTTCGTTTTAATAGAGTCTGAGAGTTTTACTCTAGGACATAGAGTAAACATTCATATGTTGTTGTTATTATATGCTGTAAGTCAAACTCCACTCTTAGTGACTCCTTCCTGGGCTTCTGAGGCAGTATCACTACAGAAGTAGATCGCCCAACCTTCCTTCCAAAGAATGGCTGGTGGGTTTGAACCGCCAACCTTCTGGTTAGCAGTCAAGTGCCTTAGGCACTGTAATGGGTTCAATTTAAAATAATAGCCACTATAATGTCCCCGTTTGATACAAGAGTTTTATTTAGGCTTGCCGACTGCAGGGAGCTGAAACACGCTCCTATGTTGCAGTAACGAGTCTGATTTTAGGTAGGCTTTATAAAGTTTTAAAATGCAAGCAGGCAAGCAAGCGATAATACAGAAACAGAAGTTGGGGTTACTTCTTGTTTCAAGGTTACATTTCTTTGTTTCAAGGACTCAGAGTATGTGCTTTAGCACAGGTGTTCATTGAGGGATGAGGGGAGTTACTTCTGATAACCACCTTGTTGTTGTTATGTGCCGTGGAGTCAGACCTGACTCATAACAACCCCTCCTTGGGTTTCTGAGGCAGTATCACTACGGAAGTAGGATTGCCCAACCTTCCTTCCGAGGAGTGGCTGGTGGGTTTGAAGCGCCAGCCTTCTGGTTAGCAGTCAAGTGCCTTAGCCACTGTGCTACCAGAGCTCCTGATAACCACCTTAGGGGCATTCTATTTATCAAGGGGTGTTTTAGCTGCTTAATGTGCCTAGGATAAAAAGGGGGGCACCCTCTAACCCATGGGGAGTGGAGGCAAGATGAGATGGCCACTTCAGTTGCATAAAATGGATTTTAGCAAGATATTGCCAGTTATAGCTGAACATTACAAAAATGGAGTCACTTACTTCAGGCACTACACTACCAGAGCTCCTAAACATTTCATAATAGGGCTTGTATTAGTCAGAAGGAACTCTGGTGGTGCAGTGCCTAAGGCATTTGACTGTTCACCAGAAGGCTGGCATTTCAAAGCTACCAGCCACTCCTCAGAAGGAAGACCGGGCAATCTGCTTCTGTAAAGATTTACCACCTCACGAAACTAGTGGGGGTTGCTATGGGTTGGAATTGACTCAATGGCAGTGGGTTTAGTTTTTGGTTTGGTTTGGTTTGTATTAGTAAGATTTCTTGATTGCAACAACAGAAAGCCAACTCAAATTAGCTTAGGGAAAAAGAAGAGAAAAAGAGAGAGAGAATTTAAGGATTGTTTTAGCCCAAGTTTTCTAGAAATCAGAGCCTAAGGCAAAGGTGAAATTGCTTATTCTTTATTTGGGAAATGAAAACTTAAGTCAACAAGGTTAAGGAAGAAGGAAAATGAGGCAAAGATGTGAAGGAATGTGAAATGGTGCATTCTTATGTTGGCTATTGATGACATCAAGTTACAAAGAACTAAAGCAAGGTCACTAAATGGGTGCACCCATCTGGCTGGCAAGACTTCTCTGGAGACACTTCACTGAAACGTACTTCTGAGTAATCCATGAGAGTGAGGACTAAGGGAGAATCTATCCGTTCCTCCCACATCCTGTGGTGTGGTGTTTCATCCAAACATTAAAATATTGCTTGATGAACATGGAATCAAAGCAACCAAAAACCAAACTCCCTGCCATAAGTTTCATTCCAACTTATAGTGACCCCCACTGGGTTTTCCAAGGCTGTAAATCTCTTGGCTGACCTGGTTAGCAGCCAAATGCCTTAACCACTTCACCACCAGAGCTCCTTAATCAAAGTAAAGGGCTTTTCCACCACTAAGGCTGTGATGGATCTTTTTCTCCCTTTCCAAAAATTTTGTTGTTGTTGAGCATGTACACAGCGAAACATACACCAATTCAACCATTTCTATACGTACAATTCAATGATATTGATTACATTCTTTGGGTTGTGTAACCATTCTTACTTACCTTCTTTTTATAAGTTGTTCCTTCCCCATTAACATAAACTCACTGCCCCCTAAGATTTCTATCTAATCTTTCCAGTTGCTATTGTCATTGTGATACCACATAGAGCTTAAAAGAGCTTAATGCTCAAGCAAACATTTTTTACTAGTTAAGCTAAACTATTGTTTGGTTTTGAGACTTCAGGGGACATGACTCTCGTAGATCTTGATGAACTGTCCTTTTCTTTCTAAACAGAGATTCCTAATTCATGTTACACCCTGGAATACTGATCTAGGTGACCTATTTATTGGTTAGGCCCTCAGTGCTTTGAGGCGCTGCCAGAGGCCACTGGAACTTCTGGGCCATTCATTTCCTGCTATAGCAGCCTCACCCAGGCCTTTAGTTTGCCTTCACTTCATGCAAGATTGCTCCAAAAATATTATCATGATATGGAAAAACTTTGGGAAGGATTACTGGTGGTACACATTCCTTGTAACTTTGTCTTGTGTCAGCTAAGAACTATATTTCTCCTCTACAGATGCTATACACACACATGTGTATTAGTTTTCTAGGGTTGCTGTAAGAAAGTACCACAAACTAGATGGCCTATAAGGGCAGAAATTTATTGTCTTACAGTTCCAAAGGGTAGGAGTCTGTATTCAGTGTATCAGCTGTGTTGATTCCTTCTGAAGTCTCTGAGGGAGAATCTATTTGATACCTCTCTCCTATCTTCTGGTGATAGCTGGCAATCTTTGTAGATCATCCCAAACTCTGTCACCATCTTCATATGGATGTTCCTCTGCGTTTTTCTCCATGTCTCTCTTCTCTTCAAAGGGTACTACACATATTGGATTAGGACACACCCTACCGCAGTCTGACCTCATATTAACTGATAACTTCTTCAAAGACCCTGTTTTGTCTCTGTAGTGCCGCTCTAACAGAAGTTACCACAAATGGGTGGTTTTAACAAGCAGGAGTTTATTTCCTTACAGTTTAGAAGGTTACAAGTCTGAGTTCAAAGTGCCAGGTCTAGAGGCTGGATGAAAACCCCTCAACCTTGGGCTTCAGCTCTGCCTCTTGCTCCTGGCCCACTGGAGCTGGAGGCATCTCTTCACTCGGACAGCTGTTGGCTGCTGAGACTAACAAGCCCAAGGTTAGCAAATATATAAAATGGCACAGTCCCAATATTACCAAACAACATGGCCAGCCACTAGTTCAAGTCCAGTGACAGTCCTGAGATCAGCAAGAAACAAGGCAGGCTGCTAAATGAAGACTGGGCTATATGCAGGGTCCAAGCATGCCAAAAAGCTGCAGAGACCTTTCTCAAAACTTCTCTTTATATACTAGAAGCAGACCACATCCCTAAGGCAGCTATTCAGCTACTCCAGTAGATTACACCATGGCATTGATTACCAGTCTCATCATGGTAATCACTACATTCAGCTGCCCAGTCACTCAACCAGACCAGCCAATGTGACACATAACCTTAACTACCATAGACCCTATTTCCAAACAAGGTCTCAATGAGCTACTCAGGTACTTGGGGTTAATGTTTAAACACTTCTTCTTCGAGGACACAATTCAATCTATAACACCATACTTAACATTTTATACTAATGTAGGGCGGTGAATTCTCCAAGGCTGAAGCAGGGAGGTGGTGAACTGACCTGTGAGTATGAGTGTATTAATATCTGATGATCTAGGGAGAAAGTGGACTACATAGGCCTCAGACTACATAAGCCTTCCTGGAAGCTCGAGGAGACCAACTTGCTCTCTGTTTGCCCTTTTTTCAACTTCTACTCACTACTTATCTTTGTCTACCTCTGACATATCTAACTCATTGAGAAAAAAATTTCTCTAGTTCACAGTATTCAGCACAAAGTAGGCAATCAAAATAATCCAATTTTTGAATGGCTTAATGAATGAACTGTCACATTTTTCATTTTTCACAAATAGTGGGCCCACATAATAATGTGCAAACACATGTAATGCACAGAAATGATGAAATTATGAAAAAAAATCTGGCAGAACATGCTCATGTATTATACCACACATGTTTCGTGACATTTCCAAAAGTGAATTCCAACCTCATTCCTCTTTATTTAATAGTCCAAAAATGATCATATTTGTATAATAGAGGTATAAGCTATGGTCAAGAAGTCGTGGATCAAGTTTGGTAGTGTCCTGGGTACTGGAAAGTAAACAATTGAAACTGTACACTTACTGTGGAGCAGCTTGGACTTGTGAGTGATATAGTTCCTTGTAGCTGATCTGTGCCCAGGTATGTCATGCTGGACATGGGTGAAAAGAGGGCAAAAGGGTATGTGTAAGGTTGTCTCAGCTTGAGCATGGGCTGGTCCCGTAACCAGCAGGGCCCATTGTTGACATGTGCCTGGTTCCTGTAGTGCTGGCCCCATGTTAAACTGGGAGGCAGAACAGTGTAGATGTGGGCACTCACTGCTCTGGCTCTGCAAGTTCCCTGTGCAGCAGGTTAAACCTATCTTTTCCAAGTAGGGACATGTGACCCCTCTGTGCTCGCACCTTTCGTGCCTACCTCATGATGTCCATGTGGGCAGAGAGTTAAATAGCCCAGGCTCAGCGGCCAGGCAGCCAGGTTTTGGATTGGAATGCATATAACTGTGGCAAGCTGGCCTCATCCCATCTGAATAGCCTCTCCAGCCTGGGATGTGCAGACCTGTCTACCTCCTGGCATGGGACCAACTACCCTGGAAAAATCTGTTTCTAGGGCAGAAAAAGTAATTTCTTTCCTCACTGAATAAAGCATTAACAGAATAGGGAAAGAATCTTGCTGGGCTGTCTTAGAAACTGGAGGGTAAGCTGGTGAGGATCAGTTGCTGGGAACCAAGTGTCTGCATCAACAGGCACTTTGATGAAGACTTCCCATTAAATGCATTGGATAGACAAAACATGAAGTTGAAGTCAGTACCATGTAAAAAATATTGATACATCACCCTTTTGAAAATAACATGTGGGTGTTGTACTGTGTGCAAAAATGTATAATGTGTGTTGTTTGTGTAAAATATGGTAAGCCAATTTTTGGTACTAAGAACTGAGAAGACGGTATTGTACGTAGCTCAGTGAAGTGTTCTTGGAGCATAGGACATTCATCAAAAGTGTTAAGGACAAAACTAGTTAAGAATGATTGATAGTCAATCCTGTTTCTTTTTCTGTCATTTGTCATTCTATATTAGAGTTTCCAAGATTATAGTTCATGGGTTTTCCCCCTTGTTATTGCACTCTACGATACTTGTTAAGCATTGGGAGCTACAAGCCTTATTAAAAGAAATCTATAAATTCTTCTTTTGGGTAGGTCATTCCTGTTGGGAATTGGGCCATGGGTGTATTCCTTTTATTATATGTTTTTGCCCCAATTTCACGGGGTGAGAGTACTTTATTTATTTATTCAAATTCTGAGGGTACATCCTAGATATGGAGCTTCTATAATGATCTTGGCTTTGAATCAGATATAGTATTTATAACACTGTTACCTCACTCTGCAGGCATTGCTTCAAACATCTTTGTACATTTTGACATTTATTTTTCTCTTGGGGGTATATTTCTAAAATGGGATTAACTGAATCAGAAAGAACTTGAACAGCCTTTTTTATATATAATGTGAGATTACTGTTCTGAAAAACTGCTATTTTTCAATGCCACTAGCTATATACTTGTTTCTAAAAGATCTACCATCATTGCATTTTAGTCTTTATGTCTTTTTTTGTTAATTTAACTGCACTGTGACTAGGAAAATATTGAAATATAAATATACATGCCTTTGCTCTTGTTCCTTTTTATAAGTGGAATTCTTCGCATGGTCCGCCAAACGTCTGGACTTGATCAAGATAGTAGGTGAGAAAAAGAACCAGAAGACATTGATTGATTTCCATAAGAAAGGACACAGAGGGAGCTGCAGAAGAAAAATGTTCTGAACAAAAGAGAGAAAAAGCTTGGAGAAAGGGAAAAGGGGCACAAAAGAGAAGAGCGAGGAGAATTAGACTGTTGGAAGAGATTTTAAAACAAGGTCTGGCCAGCCACCACTATCAACCACTCTGAAAGGGATCGTAATAAGAAGATTCTGTATACAATGTGAGAAAAACGTGGAACAAATTATAAAATCATAAAAAGGACCAGGCTTGATGGTCTGACAGACTGGTAGAACCCCTGAGACTATGGATCATAGTCACTCTTCAAGCTTGGAACTGAATTTACCCAATGGCTCAACTTTCAGCTAAAGAATAGACAGAACTATAAGGTGAGCAATAGCATCAGGGAGGTACACACTCCTTAGAACAGTCAATTACAGAGATCAGAAGGGCAGCATTTGCCCAAGAATAAAGCTCAGAAGGCAGAATGGGATAGGAAAGAAGGATGGATGGAAACGGGAAACACAAGGATGAAGTGGGAAGAATGCAATTATGTTGTATGGATTGCAAGCAACGTCACAAACCTAAATGTATATGAATATTTGAATGGAAAACCAATTTGCTCTGTAAATTTTCATCCAGATCACAATAAAAAGTTCTAAAAAATCCAAAAAGGTAAAGTAGGTTTTGAAAGTGATAGCAGAGTGGAATTTAGAGGGAAAAAAATATAGGAAAAAAAAATTGAGGAAATTTGCATTGTGCAATGAAATTTCTTTGTTTCAGACATAGTTAGTAAAGAGATGGACTTCATTATGGACTGCCGGAAGAATGAACAAATCTGTCTTGGAAGAAGTACAGCCAGAATGCTCTTAAGAAGTGAGAATGGCCAGATTTTGTCTCTCGTACTTGGGTCAGGTTATCAGGAGGTACCAGTTCTTGGAGAAAGATATAATGCTTGGTAGCAGGTCAGAGAAAAGGGGAAGACCCTCAATGAGATGGATTAACACAGTGGCTGTGACTCAAGTATAGCAACAATTTTGAGGGTGGTGCAGGACTGGGCAGCATTTCATTCCCTCATATATAGGGTCTCTATGACTCAAAAGGAGCTCTGGTAGTGCAGTATCTAAGGCATTTGACTGCTATCCAGAAGGCTGGAGGGTCAAACCCACTAGCCATTCCTCAGAAGGAAGATTGGGCAATCTACTTCTGTAGTGATACTGCCTCATAAACTCAAGGAGGGGTTGCTATGAATCTGATCCAATTCAATGGCAGTGAGGTATGGATCAAAACCAACTCAATAGCACCTAACAGCAACAACATGACTACCAAACTTTTTGGTAATTTATCCTGGTTTAATGAGCAGGATTTTATCTCAATCAAGTTATAATGGTTCTTCTCAGAATTCACTCTCAAAGTTAGAGGAAAATGGTAACTTAATAATGCTCATTGAAGAAATGAGGCAGATTGATACTGGTTATATTAGATGGAGAACCAGATTTATAGTGTTAGGTAGGTTCACAGATATGAGGGTTAAGTAATTTTCATTTACAAGTCAGACATTTTCTTTTTAACCCAACTTTTATAGATCATGGGTACGATTTTGCCCTACATCACTACCTAAGATAGGGCCCTCTAGGGACTCTAGGAACTTATTGGCTCTTGTGAGGCAAGTCATCAAACAAATTTTGGAACCGCAATTAAAGACCATGTGCTATAATAAACAAAATAAGTTCATGGGGAGTTGTAGTAGATGGTAGAGAAAGACATTGATTCCTGGTAAGAGCAGGCCCCTGAGGTTTACAGGCTGGCCAACCTAGAAGGTAAAGAATATGGGAGATTAAGTGAGATACTGCAATATCTAGCTGATGCCTGCAATCCCCCCCATGGGTGGGACAGCATTGCAAATCCAGGACTTCCCAGGGTTTGGGAAGATAAGGATGCTGTATTTTTTTCCTAGGGCTATAGTAAAAAATTATCACAAACTGGGTAGCTTAAAAGAACAGAAATTTATTCTCTCATAATACAGGAGGCCAGAAGTCTAAAATTAAGTTTTAGGATGTTTTAGTTCCTTCTTTGGTGGCATTGTGGGTAAGGCATTTGGCTGCTAACCAGAAGGTTGGAAGTTCAAACCCACCAGTTGCTCCATGGGAGGAAGATGACACAATCTAGTTCTATAAAGATTTACAGCTTTGGAAACCCTATGGGTATTGCTTTGAGTCAGAATCAACTCGATGCCAGTGGGTTTTAGTTCCTTCTGGAAGCTCTGGGGAAGAATCTGTTCCATATCTCTGTCCTAGCTTCCGGTGGTTGCTAGCAACCTTGACATTTCTTGTAGCTGAATCACTCCAATTTCTGCCTCCACTGTTATATGGCGTTCTTCCTTGTGTGGATCTTTATGTATCTTTTCCTCTTCTTATAAGGACAACTGTTACTGGATTTCAGATCCACCATAATCTAGGATGACCTAATATTAACAAACAAATTACATCTACAAAAACCTTATTTCCATTCAAGGTTACATTCTGAAATTCCAGGTGGACGTGACTTTTTTTTTTTTTTTTTAATTGTGGAGTAGTGCCTAAGGCATTTGACTGCTAGCCAGAGGGCTGGTGGTTCAAATCCTTCCTCAGAAGGAAGATTGGGCAATCTACTTCCATAGTGATA
>NW_006921780.1:664543-666691 GCF_000298275.1 Orycteropus afer afer | reverse complement strand
CATAAAGAAAATACTAATAAAATGTGTTTGCTTTACTTCATCATATTAATTCTCATTTATCCCTTCATCAGGCTAAAATCATTTATTCATTAAAGAAACAATTTTAGCAGTTTGAAGCAATTTGGTGTTATTAAATGTTAGGAATTTGCTTAAATGCTAGTTTCAGAGATCTGAAATGATGATGGCTTAAAGATGTTAGAAATGTTTTTCTTTCATCTAATATCTACAGCAGCAAAGATTGAATCTTTACAAAGACTTTCACAAATTCTAATTGGGTCACTCAGGAGCCCTTCCAATTCAAAGTCTACCCTTCACTCATGATATTATCTTCCTCCTACTTAGTTTGGAGGAGCTCTGGTAGCATAGTGCTTAAGTCACTTGACTGGTAACAGAAGGCTGGTGGTTCAAACCCACCAGCCACTCCTCGGAAAGAAGGTTGGACAACCTACTTCCATAGTGATACCGCCTGGGAAACCCAAGGAGGGGTCTCTACAAGTTGCAAACAACAAAAATAATATGGCAAATAACAATATTTAGTTTGGCACCTCTGTCCTTTTCAATGTCCTGGGCTCCGTCTAGCTTTCTACTCCGCATTTTTTACCACACATCTTCTATCCTAAAGGCTGCCTCAAGGTCACAGACATAACATTTCCATTCCAGGAAGGAATGAAGGACAAAAAGGCCTCCAAGTTGAGTCAACTTCATCTTCTCCCAACCAACAACTTCTGCCAATATACCATTGTCTAGAATGCAGTCATTCGAACACCATTGTCTGTAAAGGGAGGTTGGGAAATACTGATGTTCATCTTTTCACATTTTTACCCCTAATAAGAAGAGGAGAATATGTGTTTGGTGGACAAACAGCAATCTCTGCCACACCCTGCCAAGCTCGGTGGCTTTGTGGTGTTGGTGTTGGTGGACTGAAGTTGCACATAGACCAGAGATTTGGGCTGAGTTTTGAGGTTTAGAATATCAGAGCTCTAGAGTTATTTTTCTCAAAACTGAAAAAATAGTTTATTGTTTCCATGTCAATAACAGTTGCCATTGAGTGAATTCTGATTCATGGTGATCCCATGGTTGTCAGAGTAGAACTGGGCTCCATAGGTTTTTTTTCCTTTTTTCTCCTCCCCCATTCATAGGGTTTTTAATGGCTCATTTTTTAGAAGTTGATCGTTGTTGTTGTTATTTGCCGTCGAGTCAGCCCTGACTCATAGTGAACCCCTCTTGGGTTTTCAAGGCAGTATCACTACAGAAGTAGATTGCCCAACCTTCCTTCTGAGAAGTAGATTACCAAGTGTTTTTTCCATGGTATGTTTGGGTAGATTCAGACCTCTAACCTTTCCATTGGTAGCTGAACGCATTAACAATTTATACTACACAGGGTCTTCATGTCAATAGGAATTTCAAATCCATGCCCTGAAGTGAAATGGTGATGTAGTTCAGTGCCCCTGGATTAAAATGAACAAATTTTCAAGTTTGGTAACAGGGTATAACCCTCCCTCCAAAAAAAAAAAAAAAAAAAAAGTCTCCAGTATCCCTCTTTGCCATTAGATTGGCTCTGATTAATTCCATTATAAATTCTCTTCACAATTTTAAGTGGCCAAAGTACAACTCTCGCAGATACTGTGAGACCTGCAACAGGTCACTGAAATGAAGACTGGGCCAAATGCTGGATCCAAATGTACCAACAGCAAGAGACCTTTGTCAAAGCCTCTCCTTATATACTGGAAGCAGGTCACACACTGAAGGTAAGTACTTAGGTGCTCACAGCAGATTGCACCATGGAGGTGATTACAATCTTATCATGGGGAATAACCACATCCAGCTGCCCAACCACTTAAAGCCACTGCTCAGCTAAGCTGACACACAACTTTAACCACCACATCACCACACAGCCTTGGTGACCAGAAGTGTGGCCATCTGCTACTCTCACCCACCTGGTGGCCAGTGACACCCCCTGTCATGCCCTCTCTGCCCACTGAAGTCAGAGGCACACCTTCATAGATCAGTCACCATGTGCACACCACTCCTGCATTCAGAAGCAAGTCCTCTTCACCTACTTTGGCTGACAGACATGCCTTCCTAGACTTAGCACCTGTCCCCAGCTGCCTCCTAGGCTGGCAGAAACACAGTCCTGGATGAGGCACT
>NW_006921780.1:663102-663868 GCF_000298275.1 Orycteropus afer afer | reverse complement strand
TTTTTTTTTTTTTTTCAAACATAAATAGTAACCATACATATGGACCTCACCAGATGGAACACACAGGAACAAAATTGGTCTACACCTATGGAAAAAGGCACTGGAGATGCTCAATGTTATCAGTCACAATAAGGTCAGGAGCTGATTGCAGAACAGACTATCAATTCCTTATATACAAGTTCAAGCTGAAGCTGAAGAAAATTAAAACAAGTCCATGAGAGCCAAAATATGACCTCAAGTGTATCCCACCTGAAATTAGAGACCATTTGAAGAATAGATTTGATGCATTGAATACCAATGACCAAAGACCAGACAAGTTGTGGGATGACATCAGAAACATCATGCATGAAGAAAGGAAAGGGTCATGAAGAAGACAGGAAGGGAAGAAAAGGTCAAAATGGATTCCAGAAGAGATTTTGAAATTTGCTTTTAAATGGATAGTAGCTGAAAGCAAATGGAAGAAATGATGAAATAAAAAGAACTGAACAGAAGATTTCCAAGGGCAGCTTGAGAAGACAAAGTAAAGTATTGTAATGAAATGTGTAAAGATCTTGAATCAGAAAACCAAAAGGGTTTGCATTATGCTTCACATTTCTCAGGCTGAAAGAACTGAAGAAAAAATTCAAGCCTTGAATCTAAGGGCAGAATACTGAAAGATGCAAGAAGTATAAAAAGAAGATGGAAGGAAGGTACAGACCCACTGTACTAAAAATAACTGGTTGATTTTCAACCATTTCAGGAAGTAGCACATGATCAAGAACCAGTG
>NW_006921780.1:652177-661917 GCF_000298275.1 Orycteropus afer afer | reverse complement strand
TATCTCTATTTACAAATCACATGATCTTATGCATAGAAAATCCCTGAGAATCCACAAGAAAACTACTGGAACTTATAGAAGGGTAAGGTATAAGATCAACATATAAAAATCAGTCAGATTCCTCTACATCAACAAAGAGAATTCTGAAAAGGAAATCAGGAAAATAATACCGCTTACAATAGCCATAAAAAAGATGAAACACTTTGCATTAAATCTAACCAGAGATGCAAAAGACTTATACAAAGAAAACTAAAAAACACTGCTACAAGAAACCAAAAGAGACCTACATAAATGGAAGAATATACCATGCTCATGGATAGGAAGACTTAACATTGTGAAAATGTCAACACTACTCAAAGTGATCTACAGATATAATGCAATCCTGATCCAGATTCCATTACCATTCTTTAAAGAGATGGAAAACTAATCACCTATTTTATAAGGAAAGGAAAGGGATCCTGGATAAGTAAACCATTACTAAAGAAGAACAAAATAGGAGGCCTCACACTGCCTGATCTCAAAACTTACTATATAGCCTTGGTGGTCAGACCAACCCGGTACTGATACAAGGACAGACACATAGACCAATGGAACAGAATTTAGAACTCAGAAGTAAATCCATCCATCTATGGATAGTTGATCTTCGACACAGGAACAAAATCCATTAAGTGGGGGAAGAGATAGTATCTTTAACAAAATGGTGCTGATAAATCTGGATATCCATTTGCAGAAAAAGCAAGTAGGATCCATACCTCACACCATTTTAAAAAAACTAGCTAAAGATGGGCCCCAAACCTAAATGTAAACCTAAAACTATAAAGACCATCAAAGAAAAAAATTGGGACAAATGTAGTGGCCCTTGTTCAAGTCATAAATATACTATCAAACATAACTAAAAACGTACAAACAGCAGAAGACAAACTATATAACTGGGACCACCTAAAAATTACACACTGTGCACATTAGAAGAATTGGTCCAAAAGAGGACCAACAGAGTGGGAAAAAATTTTTGTGAAAATATTGGACAAGGGACTAATCTCTAAAATTTATAGAAAAATTTACACATGTCAACACAAAAAGACAAACAAAAATTTGAAAATGGGCAGAAGACATGAGCAGGCACTTCCCCAAAGAATATATTCAGATGGCTAGCAGACACATGAAGAAAATCTCACAATCATTAGCCGTTAGAGAGATGCAAATCAAAACGACAATGAAGTATCTCACTCCAGCATTAGTAGCAAAGTTCAAAAGCACAAGAAACAAATGCTGGCAAGGGTTTGGAGAGACTAGAACCTTGTACACTACTGGTGGGACTGTAAAATGGTACAGCCACTGTGGAAAACAGTATGGACTATGGCCCTTAGTCATCCTTCAGGCCTGGGACTGAACTTAGCCCTGTAGCTCAACTTTCAGCAGAGTAATAGGTCTGTAAAGTGAACAGTCACACAAGGAGGTTTGCACTCCTTAGGATAATCAACCATTTGAGATCAGAAGGGCGGCATTTGGCCAGAGACAAAGTACAGAAGGCAAGAAAGACAAATGGAAACAGTAAACATGGAGAGGAAGTGGGATGAGTGCTGTTACATTGAGGGGACTGTAATCAATGGCATGAAACAAACTGTGTATGAATCAATGAACAGAAAATGGATTTGTCCACATACCTTCACCCAAAGCACAATAAAAAGAAAAAACAAAACAATGAACTCAGATTCTTTGTGCTCCATGAAACTTGCCCTGATTAGTTTTCATTCCTCTGAACTCCTTCAATTTTTATAATTATTGTACCTAATTTGCCCTTTAATTATATTTTGGCTGCTCTTAATACTTGGAATACGTCCCATGTGACAGCATATGCTTCACCTGAAACTGGTAAGCCTCATCCCAGACCTATTGAATCAGAATCGGCATTGTAACAAGATCCCCAGAAGATATTTATACATACAAATTTGGGAAGCACTGCTGAATTGTACAATTCATTGTTTTTTTTTACCCATGTAAATATCGGACTTATCCCAGCCTCGGTTGGAGGACTAGGACCATTTGTTATTTCTTCTTCTCTTACACACACACCCATACACATATACACTCACCAAGTGTATTATTCATCTTAGTGGTGAGCATATAGTATAATTAAAGTTGCTAGGGAGAAAAACACCACCATGAACTGGTCGAATTTAAAATGACTAGAATATACAGATAAATCAAAGACTGAGGTTATAATCCCATCTCTGTCACTAGCCAGTTAATGTGAATTTGGACAGGTATGCATTTCCATTTCTTTATCTGAAAAATGAGAGGACTACCATGGAATCTCTAATTTTTATTCCAGTTCTAAGTATCTATTAATCCATAACAAAATTAGGATAAATCTGTTTTGATATTTACTAAATACGTCAGAAAGCACTTTGGAATCTTTTAGTAAATATAATCTACATGAACTTTAATAATAACTGCATTGTAGACCTAGGAAAATGTTTCTTAGCCCCTGATTGTTTAATAAAAACCATGTAATTGCATGTCTTGTATTTAATTCCTCTTACACTGTAGGCCATGGTAAATGTTTACCCCTAGGAAAAATAAAGTAAATTGTTAAAGAAGCTTAAAATTAACTTTTGGCTAGAGAACAACAAAGAGTTGGCTAGGAGAACACATGAAATCTCTATTTTACACTCTTGGAATCACCACCACACTGCCTTGGAAAGGAAGTACTGCCTTGGAAAGGAGCTTCAAGTTCTATCTATTAAGAATCAGCTTAGAGGCAATGCAAAAGGGAAAGCATTATTAAGACAGCACTGAGTTTTTTTATGGTGATGGAAAATTTAGCAGTGGATATTGCTTATGGTTGTACAACATGACTGATACAACTGGTCTCACTGAATTATACACATGAAAAATGTTGAATTCACCAATGTTGTGTTATCTAAATTTTTACAAAATAAAATTAAAAGAAACCCCCAACATAATAAAAAATTAAATTATGAAAACCCTCCCCCCAAATAAAAGAAAGTACAAGAAAACTTTTTTTCCCCTCTATTCATCATGAGAAAAACTGAGAATAGATTGTTCCAGAGACTGTGCTATCCATCGCTGTAGGTATTCAGTCATATGGCCTGTTAAAGATATTCCACTACATATGATTGGCTAATTATTATTAATGATTTATTTCTGTCATTAAGTCTTAGGGTTGTTTATTGTAAATACTCTAATCATTATCAGGAAAGAGTTCCTAAAGTCTTCTTAAAACCCCAGCAATGAATGATCCTGTCTTTGTAGAGTCAATGACCCTGTCCTCTTGGTCCTTGTAGGTGCTGTGCGATGGTCAGTCATGGCACCTGTGCTTTGGACTCCCTCAGGGGCACAAGGAAGCTGTAATGACCTCTCATTCCCCAGGTACCTGCAATGAGACATCCAAGAGGAAAGACAGGTGATTGTAGCCAGAAGAATGGAGTCCACAGGGAGGAAGTCCTATGAGTCTGGCTGGCTTGTGTCTGTATCCTGACTAGTCTTAGGCCTTGATGGCCCTGATGTGCTCTATGCTGGGACTTCAACTTTTGATTCTCTGGATTTTTCTGGAGCTGTTCCCCAAAAAGAGTCATTACAGTGCAGAGGCTAAGAATATGGAATTCGGAGACAGGCAGATCCCATTAAAATCCCATCTGGGTCACTTACTAACTGTGTGACCTTGAGCAAGATACTTTTGCCCTTTGGGGCAGTTCTGTTGAATAGATTTAAACTGTTTTGCTAGAATTATCAGTCTTTATTTCTGGCTAAATAAATTTCTAACTAACTCAATCTTACTTAATCCACTTTCTCTTCCTCTTTTAAATGGGAAATCAAAAGTGACAGCAAAGTAAGAAGCTTATATGATGACACTTCAGATAAGCACCAGACAGGGAAGTTCAGCTTACTCCTAATACTAATTAGCTTTGCCCAGGCTGGCCCTTCCATGCCCCAGAGCAGATTCCCATACATCTCTAATCCCAAACCTGCACTTTATGAATGATGGACATTCTCTTATTAAAAAGCCCCTCTTCTGGTAACTCTAGAACAAATGATTCAGTACAGGGCCCAGGAGAAGACAGGAAAGAGGAGGTGTCTAAGGTGGCCCAGGATTGGGAAGTGTCTCAGGGGTTACTGAACATGGCTGTAACACTG
Organism: Orycteropus afer afer; assembly: GCF_000298275.1. Lineage (NCBI taxonomy): Eukaryota > Metazoa > Chordata > Mammalia > Tubulidentata > Orycteropodidae > Orycteropus > Orycteropus afer. The sequence continues at coordinate 657,759 of NW_006921780.1, read as the reverse complement.
CCTCTCCATGAAAGACATTATACTAATGGCTCAATTGTATTCCCTAAGGAATCATCAGTATAGTTTACCCAATGGCATTTCCTACTTAGCCACTGGGAGTACTGCCCTGTCAAATATGGTGTCAAACTCCAGTCCTTTCTCACCAAGGAAATGGTGATTTTCCTTAATGTGTGTGACCAAGAGAACAGTTTCTGTTCTGCCAGCTCAGATACCCCTCCTAGGCTGTACTGATCCCCTTTGATGTGTCTGCACCATTCTTGTTCTATGTGGCCTGGGCGGGATTGTTTCCTTTTTTCAAGAAAGAAAACCAATACCTGTCTCTGTCAGCAGAGGACACTCTACTGGATTCTTACTATGGGAAGAAGACTCAAGCTCTTTAGAAAAAGCAAACCCTTCTATCAGCTACCAAAAAACCAAACCAAACTCACAGCCATAGAGTTGATTCTGACTCATAGTGACCCCCCACTGGGTTTCCAAGGCAGTAAATCTTTACGGAAGTAGATTGCCCCATCTTCATTCCATGGAGCAGCTTGGGCTTGAACCATCAATCTTCTGGTTAACAGTAAAATGCCTTAGGCACTGTGCCACCAGAGGTCCTTCCTACCAGCTACAGAGGATTTAAAATTGTTTTAGAAATGTGTGTGTGCTTCGCTCCCATTTTGCAATATTTTAAATCATTTTATTTCTTTTCAGTAGACTATATACTCACATGGTTCAACCTTCGAAATATATAAAAAGGCATACACTCCCATTATCAGGTATTTAGTTACCATCCTCTGAAAGCAGCCTATATTACCAATTGCTTAAGCAATATTTCAGAGAACTCTTATGTGCAAACAGACAGATACGTTTGCTTCTCTTTTTTGTACAAATGGTCACATGCTATATACACTGTACTGAATTTTTCTGTTTTCACTGAGCAATAGCTGTTAGAAATCACTACAAGTCATAAAAAAGTACACAAAAAAAATCCCCTAGTCTATCTTTATAGCTAAATAACATTGCATTGCACCAATGTTAATAATTTAACTACTTTAGTGATGAGTATTAATATTGTTTTTAAATATGACCTATTTCAAACAATAATGCACTAAATGAATTTGTTTATATGTAAGCTAGAATTCAAGCTCCATTAGGCAGGGATTTTAGTCTGTGTCAATTATTAATGCATTCCCAATGTTCACAGCCATGCCTGCTACATAGTAGATGATCACTAAATATTTGTGGAATTAATTTATTATTTTAGATACACCATATGTCTAATTGCTGGGATAAGTGTATATCCTAAAATGCTTTTTAATGATAGAATATACCATTCTTGGAGCTTGCGGCAAACTATAAGAATACTCTTTACTCAACAAAAGATTGCCACAAAAAAAAAACAAAACCCATTTTCTCCCTTGCATCTACTATTTAAATCATCAGGCCTTACATAGGGATAAAAGTTTTAAAAAATTCTTGGAGCAGAAATTTCCCTTGTAGTCAGTTGCTCTAGTTAATAGCAACACCATGCAAATCCTGTTGCTATTCTCAGTTACCCAACTGAGAAGTTGGCATTCTCTGTTTGTTTACAGAACAAAAACGATGCTAACTTTCAGATCAGACATCTGTGGGCAAGGCAAAGACAGTGACCCTTCTGAGAATGCATCAGGCTCATACCTACCCTTCCACCGAAAGTGATATTCAGAGTCCCTACAACTATTCCAACCTTGGGGGAAAAAACGTGCAGTCACACAGTTTGGTCTGTAGAGTTCCAGTCTCCTCATTCTGGGCCTTTTCCTATACTCCAGACCCTTTCGCCACCAAATCTGTCTTCTAGGAAATCTTCTGTTCTCCAAACCTCAGTAAAGAATGGAAATAGAAAATCATTTACACCAGATACGCATAACCTAAAAGTAGCTTAAAGCATTATCTTTCCCAAGGACATCTGTTGTCTTCTAGGGTTTATACCCTTAACCTAAAAGAATAACTGGAACAGTTGACACAGATCCTGGCTTGAAGTCAACATAACCCTCTTAGTTTCTCAGTTTTCCCTTTGGTCAAAACTATATAATCTTCCAGCTCTGACATCTTTTGAATCTTTGAATCTACAAATGAAACCCCAAGAATCTCAAATTTCTCCTTTGTAGAAAAAATGATTTTGTTACATCTGAACATTTTTGGTTCTTTTGGCATCATTTCACAACTCTGGAATCCTTCTCACTTGGGAGTTGGTTTCCAATTCCTTGTCTTTCTCCAGACCATTACAATATTCCCTAAGAATGCCGTGCCCCTTAGTCTACCCTTCATAGTCAGTCAGAGTTGTCTTCTGACTTCATTAACATCACTTCCCTCTTTAAACTTTTCCATTATTCCCAATTGATGACAAAACAATGACTAAATTCCTTACCCAAGGGCTTAATGGTGCTTGTAACCTGAGGTTTCTTTGTCTGATTCTTTTCCCAGTACATCTTTTTAAAACACCCTACACTCTAATCAAAGACTGTAGTCAAAGACTACAGTCTTCAGTATAGATTGCATCTCAACATAAAGAAAACAAAAATCCTCACAACTGGACCAATAAGCAACATCATGATAGATGGAAGAAAGATTGAAGTTATCAAAGATTTCATTTTACTTGGATCCACAATTAACACCTGTGAAAGCAGCAGTCAAGAAATCAGACACCGTATTGCACTGGGCAAATCTACTGAAAATATCTTTTTAAAGTGTGGAAGGGCAAAGATGTCACTCTGAACACTAAGGTGGGCCTAATTCAACCCATGGTATTTTCAATTCCCTCATATGCACGTGAAGTTGGACAATGAATAAGGAAGATTGAAGAAGAATTGATGCGTTTGAATTGTGGTGTTGGAGAAGAATACTGAAAATACCATGGACTGCCAGAGGAATGAACAAATCTGTCCTACTCCTTGGATGTGAGAACAGCCAGACTTCATCTCATTTACTCCCCACCAGCCACTCTTGGGAAGGAAGATAGGGTAATCTACTTCCATTACAGCTTCGGAAACCCAATGGGGATCTCTGTGAGTCAGAACCGACTCCGTGGCAGTGAGTTCTTTTTTTTTTGTTGTTGTTTGTTTGTTTACTCATGTAATTAGAAGTGACCAGTTCCTGGAGAGGGATATCATGCTTGGTAAAGTGAAGGATCAAAGAAAAAGGGGAAGACCCTTGACGAAATGGATCGATTGACACAGTGGCTGCAATGATGGGCTCAAGCATAGTAAGGATTGTGAGGATGGCGCAGGACAAGAAAAGTGTTTTGTTCTATTGTACATAAGGTCACTATGAGTCAAAGCTGACTTGATGGCTCCTAACAACATTCTGTAGTAATATTTCACCCCCTTGTTCCCTGAACACACATAGGCTTCCACCCCTGTGTGATATTGATCACGTCTTTCCCTCAATATGGGGACCTTACCTTTATGATCCCCTATTATACTCTACTTATCCTTCAAGGATAACCCCATAATAAAATTTAATTTCAACCAATTCTTTTGAATTGAATTGATCTTTCTCTGTTCTTATTCAATAATTTTTATCTGTATTGTCACATGTATTTTATTATGTTGTTGTTGTTAGGTGCTGTCGAGTCCTCTCCGACTCCTAGCAACCCTATGCACAGCAGAATGAAACACAGCCTGGTCCTGCGTCAGCTCCATGATCCTTGCTATACTTGAGCCCATTGCCGCAGACACTGTGTCAATCCATCTCATTGAGGGCCTTCCCCTCTTTGGTCAACCCTCCACCTTACCAAGAATGACATCTATATCCAGGGAATGGTCCCATCTGAAGCATCAAAAGAAGATGGAAGGAATACACAGAGTCACTGTACCAAAAAGAACTGGTCAATCTTCATCCATTTAAGGAGGTGGCATATATCCAAGAACCAATGGTATTGAAGGAAGAAGTTGAAGCTGCACTGAAGGAATTGGTGAAGAACAAGGCTCCAGGAATTGATGAAATACCCACTGAGATGTTTCAACAAATGGATGCCCCTCTGGAGGCACTGGCTTGGCTGTGTCAAGAGATTTGGAAAGTATGTGAGATGAAGTCTGGCCACTCTTGCTTCCAAAGAGCATTCCGGCTGCACTTTCTCTGGGACAGACCTGTTAGTTCTTTTAGCAGTCCACAGTACTTTTAGCATTCTTTGTCAACACTACAACTCAAAAACATCAACTCTTCTTAGGTCTTCCGTATTCATTGTCCAGCTCTCACATGCATATTAGGCAATTGAAAATACCATGGCTTGTGTCAGGTGCACCTTAGTCCTCAAGGAGACATCTTTACTCTTTAACACTTGAAAGAGGTCTTTTGCAGACAATTTGTCCAGTGCAATACATCGTCTGATATCCTGAATGTTGCTTCCATTGGTGTCGATTGTAGAACCAAGCAATGTGAAGTCTTTGACAACTTCAATCTTTTCTCCATTTATTGTGATGCTGTTTATAAATCCAGTTGTGAGGATTTTTATTTTCTTTATATTGAGATGTAATTCATACTGCAGACTGTGCTCTTCAATCTTCATCACTAAGTGCTTCAAGTCATCCTCACTTTCAGCAAAATTGTGTCATCACAATATCTCAGGTTGTTAATGATTCTTCCTCCAATCCTGATGCCATGTTCTTCTTCATATAATACAGCTTCTCGGATTATTTTCTCAGCATATACATTGAATAAGTATGGTGAAAAAATACAACCCTGACGCACTCCCTTCTTGATTTTAAACCATGCAGCATCCTCTTGTTCTGTTTCAAATGACAGACTCCTGGTCTATGTAAAAGTTCCTCATGAGAACAATTAAGTGTTCTGGAATTCCTATTCTTCTCAAAGTTATCCACAATTTGTTATGATCTACACAATCCAATGCTTTTGCTTAGTCAATAAAACACAAGTAAACATCTCTCTCATATTCTTTGCTTTGAGCCATGATCCATCTGACATCAGCAATGATTTCCCTTGTTCCACATCCTTTTCTGAATCCAGCTCACATTTCTGGAAGTTCTCTGTCAATATACTGCTGCAACTGTTTTTGAATTATCTTCAGTAAGATTTTACTTGAGTGTGATATTAATGATATTGTTTGATAATTTCCACATTCTGTGGGATCACCTTTCTTTGGGATGGTTACAAATATGGATCTCTTCCAGTCAGTTGGCCAGGTAGCTGTCTTCCAAATCTCTTGGCATAGCTGAATGAGTGCCTCCAATGGGACATCCATTTGTTGAAACATCTTAATGGGTATTCCATTAATTATTGGCACCTTGTTCTTTACCTGTTCCTTCATTGCAGCTTCAACTTCCTCCTTCCTTCCTACCATTGGTCCCTGAACATAGGCTACCTCCTGAAATGGATGAAGATCGACCAGTTCTTTTTGGTACAGTGACTCTGTGTATTTCTTCCATCTTCTTCTGATGCTTCCTGCATCAATCAATATTTTGCCCATAGAATCTTTCAGTATTGCAACTCAAGGCTTATTTTTTTTCCTCAGTTCTTTCAGCTTAAGAAATGTTGAGCGTGTTCTTCCCTTTTGGTTTTCTAACTCCAGGTCTTTGCACATTTCATTATAATAATTGGCTTTG
>NW_006921780.1:646502-651762 GCF_000298275.1 Orycteropus afer afer | reverse complement strand
ATGTACATAGCCACCATTTGTGTTGTTGAAAAAAAGTATTCGCAATGAATAAGTCGTTGGTCTTCCAAAATTCTATCATGCAATCTCCAGTGTTATTTCTGTCACCAAGGCCAAATTTTCCAACTACCAGTGATTCTTCTTTGTTTCCAACTTTTGCATTCCAATCATCAGTGATAATTAACACATCTTGATTGCATGTTCGGTCAACTTCAGACCGCAGAAGTTGATAAAAATCTTCTATGTCCTCATCTTTGGCTTTGATGATTGGTGCGTAAATTTGAATAATAGTAGTATTAATGGGTCTTCCTTGTAGGCATATGGATATTATCCTATCACTGACAGCATTGTACTTCAGGACAGATTTTGAAACATCCTTTGTGATGATGAATGCCCACCATTCCTCTTCAAGTTGTCATTCCTGGCATAGTAGATTATATGGTTGTCTGATTCAAAATGGTCCAAACTGGACCATTTCAGATCACTTATGCCTAGGATATCAATCTTTATGTGTTCCATTTCATTTTTGACAACTTCCAATTTTCCTAGATTCATACTTTGTATATTCCATGTTCTGATTATTAACGTATGTTTGCAGCTGTTTCTCCTCAATTTGAGTAGTGCCACGTCAGTACATGGAGGTCCCAAAAGATTTACTTTATCCATATCATTAAGGTTGGTTCTACTCTGATGAGGCAAGTCTTTTCCAATCCTATTTTGAGTGCCTTCCAATCCAAGGGACTGGTCTTCCTGCACTGTGTTGGACAATGTTTCCAGGTTATTCATAAAGTTGCCTAGTAATGTATCAGACAGTATTTCTCTGCTATTCATAAAGGTTTTTCCTGACCAGTTTTTGAGAAGTGGATGGCCTCTTCCTTCTTCCTAGTCTGTCTCAGTCTGTAAGCAGTGTTGAAACCTGTGCAGCATGTGCAACCCTACTGCCATTTGAAACACTGGTGGCACAGCCTCAAGCCTCATAGCAACATGCAATCCCCACAGAATGACAAAATGACAGACAAGTTTGTCTCCCTTAGCTGTTGGCAATCTCTCCATATTCCCTTACCTAATTCTTACCTGGATCCTGCCACTTTGTGGTCCCCAGCCACTCCCTCCCTTTCCTACCTCTGGGGGCTGGGTCCTGCCTCCCGCCCCTTACCTGGATTATAGTCTGCTGTTTATGAACCAGTCTTATCCGCCAGTTTGTAAATTCCTTGAAGGCAGATTTTGTATCATATTCATCTTTATTTCTTTGCACAACTGTAGTGCCTAGTACAAAATATGATTAATCTTTGCTGATATGCACTGAAGAAAAGAACTTTTCTTTTTTAGATCACCAAGTAAAATGTTCTCATAGATGCTGAAACTTTCATTATATGTAATGTTGTCCATATGCTTTATTATATGTAATGTACACATGCTTATGTTGAGGAGTGCCAAGAAAGATGCACCTATTATCTGCTAATAAGTAAATAGAAATAAATATAAGCAAATCACATAAAATTATAAAGGTCACAGATTGCATGAATATGTGTTAAAATCCTAACCCCTGTGCTTGTATATGGTTTCAAACCAGAGTATTAGGTGCGTACTTGCAAAAAGGGCAAGGAGGCCACATGTTCTGACCTCCTCTAATACCACAAGAGGAAGGCAGAATCACCATTAATAGCCCAAGGCCTATTACTGCAAGGCCAGACATGCTGCCTCCCTCCAGCCCTTTCACCAACTGTTCCTCCCAAAGCACCACCACCTCTCTCCTGGGTTTGATAATTCACTGCAGTGGCCACACAGAACTCACAGATTATGGGGTTTATTAGGGAAGCACCAGGCTACTATTCAAGTTTAGGAAAAACACTGTCTTTCTCCCAGCCCACCGTCTCTCAGCCAAGTCTCTCACAGTCTCTCCCCTAGCAGTGCAAGTCCGTCAGTGTCTTACTCAGCAATGCGTGTCTCTTGCATCTCTTTCCCAGCAGCATGTGTCTCTTTCAGTAGCACGTGTCTCTTTCAGCAGCACATCTTCCTCAACCAGCAGTCAGAGAGAGTTCTGCCTCTAGGAGGCCTCCTTTCGAGCCCAGCAGAGTGGTCAAACTAGCCAATCATAGCATCAGAACTCTAAGCACCTGAGAGAGAGTGGGAACCTCCCAGAACATTGTTTTGTGCCACACCCAACAGAAATAACCCAGGTGGATAACATTTACAATCAGGAGCTTTTCAGTTGCTCATTCCACCACTGAGTTTACAATGACTTATGGGTAGAAAAGCCACACTAAGTAATTAACTACACTGCAGTACTAAAACTAATAATTTATGAGTTATAAAAAGAGCAGATTAGAAACAGGCACACATACTGGGGCAAGATAGACACACAGGAACATCAAGGAATACTAAGAAATGCCAAAGAACACCCAAGGTTACCCACAAGGAAGAAGTCACCATTTTCAAGAAGCTGATCTAGACTTTTAACCTCTAGAACTGTGAGCAAATAAATTTATATTCTTTAAAGCTACTAGTTGTAGTATTTCTGCTCCAGAAGCACTAAGTAACGAAGACACTAGCCTATGGTTCTCAACTTCTCCGTCAAATTGTAAATGGGAGTCCTGTTCCATCCTTTTTTTTTTTTTTAATTTTTATTGTTTTAGTGAAAGCTTACAAAACAAATTCCTTTTCCATACAGCAGTTCATACACATTTTGTCTCACAACATTGACTGCAATTCCCCACAATGTAACAGCTCTTTTCCCACTTCCTCCCTGAAGTTACCTCTTCCTGTGTGTCCCTGCCTCCCATGCACCCCACCCCCACTGTCTCCCTGTGCAAACACTGCCCTTCTGTTTTCCCATGATTGATCGCTCCAAGCAGTGTATCTACCTGATGTAAATAATCAGCCTATATGCCTGTCTATTGTTTGGCTGGAAGCTGCAGGAGTGAGTTTAGTTCCAGACCTGAAGGGTAGCTAGGGGCCATAGTCTCAGAGGTCTCACCAGGCTCTATCAAACCAGCAAAGCTCGTCTTTTTTTTTTTTTTTTTATGGTTTTGACTTTTGTTCCACATTGTTTTCCCACCTTATCCAGGATCTCTGTTCCATCTGTTTTTTTTATGTGTGTGTGTGAATTTGTACTCACTGCACTTACCATGGTTATGCTGCTAGATATAATTAAAGCTTCCAGTAGGAAAACTGTGAAAAGGAATATTGTCCACATGCTTATGTTGAGGAGTGCCAAGAAAGATGAAATTCACTGAGATTGCATATAATACAAAGCTAGTTTTGGCTATGGGAGGGATTCCAAAGAACTCTGGAACCTGGGGGACATGAAGAAGGAAGATTATAGAGAGCCATTCTGGATTTGGGAAGGGGCCGGGCTTTGCTAGAGGATGAGCTCATATAAGCACTCTTCTCTTACTTTCCTAGGGCTACCACAACACAAAACCACAATGTACGTGACTTTAAAGAAGAGAAATTTATTTATATTTTAACAGCCTGGAGGCTAGAAATCTGAATTCAGTGCCTTGGTAGGGTTATGCTCTCTCTCTCTGATTCTGGGGGGAAGTTTTTTCTTTTTTTTTTTTCGGTGTTCCTTGGCTTGTAGACAAAGTCTCACATGCTTCTTTCTCCCATCTGTTTATGACCCATTTTATTCTAGAATAAAAGTCCTGGTGGTGCAGAGAAGTACTCAGCTGCTAACTGAAAGTTTAGTGGCTCAAACCCACCAGCATCTCCATGGGAGAAAGAAGTGGCAGTCTATTTCCACAAAGGTTTACATCCTTGGAAACCTTATAGTGTTGTTCTGCTCTGTCCAATAGGGTCACTATGAGTTGGAATCAACTCGATGGCAGTGGGTTTGATTTGGTTTGGGTTACATTAGTATGACTTCATTAACTCACTTGATAACATCTGCAAAAAAAAAGAAAAAAAACCTGTTTCCCCAAACAAGGACACCTCCACTGGCACAGGGCTTGGAAGTCACCACATAATTTTGGAGAACACAATTCAATTTATAACAACACTTAATACACATCTCTCCTTATTCATTGGTTTGGTTTTCCTTTGTACATGCTGACTTATGAATGTGATTCCATGGTGGATATAGCACACAGCCAGAGAGTCACCAACCTGAGTATAGCTGTGAGTCAGGAAACTATCCTAGACTGGGATACAGTGGGGAGTCTACCAAGAAAAATAGGCATTCTTGAGACTTGAAGCCCAATTCTGAGTTTGAGATGGAGGTAAGGGAAACGTATAGGGAGGGAAAGTCAGCATATTTCTCAGTATGGCCCTCCATACTTCTATGCTACTCTGTTTTTTAGATAAGTCAGAGTACTCTATCAAAAGTGGGAAGGCTCATGAAGGTTCAGGGCAGACCTTTTAATCATGCACCAACGGCTTTTAAGGTGCCAGATATTGCAGGCACTAAAGATACAGTGTGAAAAATGGTACTACTATAGTACAACCTTATTCCAGGACCTTCACTGAGTCCTGGGCCTGGATATGCAGCATCAAGTCTCTGGACTGGCCAAGATGACATCAGTTTTAGAGATCATGAAGGAAAGAGGACAGGTCAACTAAGACCATGTACTGACTTGAGCTGTAAGACAGTCATGGGTCAAAAAGTAGTAATTTTCAAAACAGTTTAGCATGTACTCTGTGAAGTTCTTTAATCTTAGTGCAATTCCTTTTGCCTTGTGCTCTACTTTCCCTGTTCTCATGATATGAAAAAATATTGTCAGTTGATCCTATAAACACTAGAAAGTTGATCCCCACCCCAGAAGTTCCAGTCTCTCTCCCACTTTAGCTAGAGTACTCTGACTTATCTAAAAGACAGAGTAGCATAAAAGTCTGGAGGGACCATAGTGAGAAATATGCTGGCCTTCCTTCCCTATACATATCCCTTACCTCCAAACTCAGAATTGGGCTTCAAGTCTCAAGAATGCCTATTTTTCTTGGTAGACTCCCCACTGTATTCCAGTCGAGGACAGTTTCCTCACAGCTACACATAGGTTGGTGACTCTCTGGCTGTGTGCTATATCCACCATGGAATCACATTCATAAGTCAGCATGTACAGAGGAAAACCAAACCAAACCCATTGCCACCAAGTCTATTCCAACTCCTGGTGACCCCATTTGTTACAGAGTAGAACTAACTTCTCCATAGGATATTCTTGGCTGTAATCATTATGGAAGCAAAGATTTGGCCATTGTTCATGGCACTATGAGATAGGTTTGAATCATGTCTTAGGCTAGGTTCTCTAGAGAATCAACTGTTGTTGTT
>NW_006921780.1:641583-646147 GCF_000298275.1 Orycteropus afer afer | reverse complement strand
GTGGTATCACTATGGAAATAGATTGCCCAACCTTCCTTCTGAGTAGTGTCTGGTGGGTTTGAACCGCCAGCTTGTAGTTAACAGTCAAGTGCCTTAGGCATTACGCTACCAGAGCTCCTATATATATATAGGAGATATATATATATAAGAGATAATATGTAAGATAATATAAATTTATCTTAGGAAAATGACTCACGCAGTTATAGAGGTTGACAAGTCCCAAGTTCCTGGCTCAAACATCAAGCTAGAAGCTTTTCCCAACTCACATAGCTGCAGGGGCTGATCAGCCCAAGATTGGCAGACAGTATAATAGACTTCTGACTTGGGTGAGTGATGAATCCAAGCTCAGTAGGTAAAATGGTAGATTGTTGGCTCATGGGACAGTTGTCGGTAGCATGACAGGATCCAGATCCAACAGAAAGTTTTTGATTTTTCTCTGGACATACATATACATATATTGGAAGCAGGCCACACCCCTAATAAAACTCCCTTTCAACAGATTTTTTGGTCAAAGCATATATATCAGATCTTACCATGGGAGCGACCACACACACCACAACTGCTTAAACCACTCAGAATTGTGGAAACAACTTTAACTATCACGAATCATCAATCCTTACATTAGTAGTTGTGTGTAAACTGTTTGCTCCATTCAGGGACATTTGTACAGGGGAAGCTTCTAGACCTGGGGTAGTGCATGTCAGAGACTCATGTGTTCCAGTACTCCAGAAGGTGCACAGAGAGCATGATAAGACATGTGATTTGGCAGAAACCTGGAATTTGGAATAAGAAAAACATATATGATTTAAGTCAATTGCTAGGCACCAAAGAATGGGCAGTGGGTGCTACCAAAATACCCCAGCAAGACTGGGCAGAATTAGCCACATCTCAGAATAGACCAGTCCAGGGTATCCAGGGATAAGAACAGAGCACCCAAAAATCAAGGAGACCAAAGGAGAAATTCACTGTCCATGGGACCCTTCATCTGTTATCTCCAGGAGAACAAGTGTTCCCCACCCCTCCCTCCTCTACTCCCACCTATCATTTCAGGAATGAAAACAAAGAGGGTTCTCCTGTGAAAGGGGATAAAACAGCTTTTGAGGAAGTTTAAATTTTGAATTCACTGAGTATTCGTGCAAAAGAGGCTGAGTTAGTGGAAAAGAGACAATTTAAAATCAGACAAGTCCATGATATTGGGAGGTCTGAATTCCCTTAGGACATCACCAAAGGTGGGACCACAAAAATAAGATGTGGTAGGTTATAGATAAAAATGTAAATTTAGATCCTGTGCACATCTGAGTTATGTTTTGGCTCTATCCCAAACAGGTCTGATAAGACTCAATGCAATATGTTCAATATCAATCATAAAACCCAAAACCAAACTCACAGCCATCGAGTCAATTCTGACTCACAGTGACCATTGAGTTTCTGAGGCTCTAAATCTTTTCAGAAGTAGATCACCTCACCCCATCTTCCTTCTGCGGAGTAGCTGGTGGGTTTGAACCACTGGTTAGCAGCCAAATGCCTTATCCATTATGCCACCAGAGTTCCTTCTATTAACCATATATGCAAAATAAACATTTATTAATCTAAATCAGTTTTTATATTGAATGGGAGTCACATTATTATTATTACATTGTAGTCTGCCCTTTCTGACTCTGTGTACTGGATGGTGCTATCTCTGCCTGTAAACTGTTTTTTCACATTACCAAATTTTACACAGTGCTCATCTCCAAAGTAAAAATCCTCTCCATAAAAGCATTATACAGTATAACAGGTTCCCGTCTCAGAAACCCAAGGAGGGGTCGCTATGAGTCAGGGCTGACTCGAGGGCACATAACAACAACAACAGCAACAAGTTTATTAAATCACTTGGTAGGGTGCAAACAGAAAATCATTTTATTATTTCACAATTATTTACCTCTTAACTTACTTTGTTGAGTATTTTTGTTTTCCACTACTAGATAAAATCTCAAGCAAATATTGCATGTTTTCAATCATTTTCAGGTGTTAATAAGTAGTCTCCTTTTCAGTTAATGAATAAGAAAAAAAAAAAACCCTCTTGACTGGGATATGTAATCCATTTACATTCAGTGTAATTATTGAAAGGTACACGTTTACTACTGTCAGTTATTTTTCTGTGTTTTATTTTGTGTGTGTGTGTGGTGCTAATTATTTAAAAAAGTTCCATATTTTTTCTGTGCTGTGTTCATTTTGTTTAGAAATTTTCTTTTCTTTTCCTTTGCTACTGTTGATTTTGTGTTACTGATCTTTTACGATTTTTTCTTTCTTTTTATTTTGGTTAGAGGTTTATTAACTTTCTTTTGGTCACTCTGTGACTTATTATTATCTTCCTAAGTTTAAAATAAGGAGCACTGGTGGTATAGTGGGTAAAATGTTTGGCTGCTAATCAGAAGGTCAGTGGTTCAAACCCACCAGCTGCTCTGTGGGAGGAAGATGAGACAATCTATTTTTATAAGTATTTACAGCCTTGGAAACCCAATGGGGGTCACTATGAGTTAGAATTGACTTGATGGTAGTGGTTTTTTTTTTTATGTTTAAAATAGTCAGTTCTATCTTGATATCATCTTTACTTCCTGTCCATTTGGAAGTTCTGTAACTATACCTTTTATTTCCTCTTTTTGCTTTGTAATTGTTGTCATTTACAGACTGACCTCTCTGATTCTGATTGGTAGTTCGAACCTACCAGCTTCTCCTTGGGAGAAAGATGAGGCAGTCTGTTCCGGTAAAGATTTACCGCCTTGGGGACAGTTGTACTCTGTCATATAGGTTTGCTTTGTGTTGGAATCAACCTGATGGTTGTGGTTTTTTTTTTTTTCCCCTAAACTGGTTTTAACCAGTTTTATTAACTGGTTTTCCTTGTAGGTATATGGATATTAACCTATCACTGACAGCATTGTACTTCAGTATAGATCTTGAAATGTTCTTTTTGATGATGAATGTGATGCCATTCGTCTTCAATCTGTCATTCCTGGCATTGTAGAACATATGATGTCCTGATGCAAAATGGCCAATAACTATCCATTCCAGCTCACTGATACCTAAGATATTTATGTGTCCCATTTCATTTTTTACTACTTCTAATTTTCCTAGATTCATACTTTATACACTCCATGTTCTAATTATTAATGAATGTTTGCAGCTCTTTCTTCTCATTTTGAGCCATATCTTCCTTTGCTGATGTGGTATGGGCTTGGGGGCTTAGGACCTCAGTCTTGGGTGATATCTAGGTCAATTGGCATAACATAGTCCACAAAGACAATATTCTACACTCTACTTGGTGAGTAGCAACTGGCATCTTAAAAGCTTGGGAGTGGCCATCTAAGATACAGCTATTGGTCTCTTCCTGTCTGGAGCAAAGAAGAGTGAAGAAAATAAAAAACTGAAGGAAACAATTGGTCTTAATGACTAATGGCCCACATAAACCACAGCTTCCATTACCAGAAGAACCAGATGGTGCCTGGCTACCATGTTGATCACTGGTTAGAAGATCATGGACAGAGTAGGAGAAAAACAGAAATGTAGAGTAGAACATATATACAAAATCATGAAACATGAGCAGATTTACTGTTCTGACAGAGGTTGGTGGAACCCTGCAACTGTGGCTCTTAGATACCCTTCAAGTCTACAAATGAAGCCACTCCAGCAGATGACCTTTCAGCAAAACAGCAAACAGGCCTATAAAGTGAACAAAAAAGTAGTGAGAAATGTAGTCCTCAGAACAATTAACCACACAAGGCCAAAAGGGCACCATTTACCCTAAAACAAAGTTCAGAAGGCAAAAAGGAGAAGGAAAGAAAGATAAATCGATACCAGGAACCAGGGAGGAAGTGGGAAGAGTGCTGTTATATTGAAAGATTTGCAACTAATGTTATGAAACAAAATGTGTATCAATTGCTGCATAGAGAACTAATTTGCTCCAAAAACTTCCACCTAAACCACAATAAAAAGTAAAAAAAATCAGCCACTGAAGGCCCCAACAGAGCAGAGTTCCATAGGGCTGCAATGAGTCATGTTCAACTCAACAGTTGTTCACTCAACAGTGATGTCCAGTAACTCCTGGGATACTTCCCAATCTTGGGCCAGCCAGCTCCTCAGAGAGCTCATCTTCCTTTCTTCTTGTGGGCCTGTACTGAACCACAGGTTCTGGAGTTACCAAAAGAGGGGATTTTTAACATGTCTGTCATTCATAAGGTATAGGTTTAGAATCAGGGATGTCCAGGGAATCTGCTCTGGGCATGAAAGGGCCTAGGCAAGGCTCATTAGCATTAGGAGGAACTTGACCTCCCTGCTTGGTGCTTGTCTGAAGTGGCATCACATAAGCTACTTGCTTTGTTGTCATTTTTGATTTCCCATTTAAAAGAGGAACATGAAAGTAAATTACGCAAGATTAAATTAGTTAGAAATTTATTTTTAAAAAGGCAGAAATGAAAACTGTTAATTATAGCAAAACATGTTTGAATCTTATTCAACAAAAGTAGGAGCTCTGGTAGCCTAGTGCTTAAGGCATTTGACTGCTAACCAGAAGTCTGGTGATTCAAAT
>NW_006921780.1:619974-640658 GCF_000298275.1 Orycteropus afer afer | reverse complement strand
TACCCTCTTTTGTGTGTTAAATATACATGCCCTCTAGATGACTGCTTACGACCACACAGCTTTGGGTTCCTTCACTCCCCTGCATCCCACCAAATCTGCCCCATCTAGGTAAGCTCCCTACTGCTAGCCTCTTCTCAATTCTCTAAACTCCTTGGCTTCTCCAACTTCCACATTCACTCTCCTCCAGTCCCATAGCCTGGACCTTGTCATTGGCCAGAAACACTTCTCCTCTGAAACCTTAAAAACCACTACCCAAATCTCTGAACATAGCTTCCTGTCCCCTACACTTTATAACACTTTCTCTTTCTTCAGCTCTTCCTCACTGAGGCCTCTTCTGTCCCACAACTAGTTTCTATTTTCACATTTTATCATCCCACTTCCTGATCTTCTCTAAGCCTGTTAGGCAACTCAGGTTACTCTTTCAACTTGAACTCCCTGTCTTTCTGAGCCTTCCAGCAGACTTTCCTATGAGTTCCCAACTCTGAATCTGGCAGGCTGATACTCTCACCCCAGAGCTACTGACTATATCCTGAGAGGCTGTCACAGCTGGGGACATTGATGGCACTTACAAATGTGTGCTCTTTGATGTCAGTTGTGCTCAATACTAAAAAATAGTCATTTTACTTATCTTTATCCACAGCCATTTTTCTCTGAGTGATTATTTTAGAACTTTACCACTTTTCAGAAGTTCTCTGTGCAAAACACTGTGACTATCTGGTACAAACTACTACTTTCCATACATCACTGATGACATTTATCTTTATTTGCACTCAATGTCACAGTATCCTTTCCAGATGTCTGGTAAATATCTTAAAACAATTATGTTCCAAAGAGCAAAGTCTTGTAGATTCTACAATTAATCATCTCTGAGCTCCATTCCCTCCCCTTAAGGGCCCTCACCACCCTCTCCATTCAGGTCATCTTCTACTCTCTCCTGGATTTGTGCTATACCCTCTTGAAGAATCTCCCTGACATCAGTCTCTCTCCAGTCTCCATTCCAATTTGTTCTCCACTCTGTCACAAGAACACACAACACTCTATGATACAAAAAAAAAAAAAAAAGCTTTCAGTGACTTCTTATGCCCTGTGTGATAATGTTCTTCTGATTGAAGAATCTCCCCCTCTCTCTACATGTCCCTGACTCTGTTAAAAAGTACAATATTAGGGGGAACTTATGTATTTGTTTTCTAGTCTTTCACTCATTTCTCCAAATGAGATGGGAAAAACATAACTGAATCATGAGGACCAGAGATCTCTAATGGATTTGTCTGTCCTCAGGCCACATGAAGTCAAATCTTTTCTCCCCCAAGTGTAAGCTTAGTAGGTCATGTCTGACTCCTTAAGGATGAAGGCTCTGAAGCTCTGGCTGATGTGTCGATAATTGGTTGGGTAAATTCAATTCAGAGGTAAATATACAAGATTTTGGATCCCAATTGCAATCTCATCTAGCTTCATCAACAGTAAATCTAATAACTTAGCTCCTTCTGACTTCAGTGTCTATTATGTCATTGCTTCAGAATCTGGAGAAAGGATGATTATGATTAATTAGCATTTACAAATCCATTCATAATATATTCTCCACCATCTGGATCTTGTTGATAATCTTTATTTATTTACTGTCTGTACCTTTCAACACTTATACTCCCAACCTCTGACCACCAAGCAGATATGGATCATCCATTTCAAATTACTTGCAGTTTTTGGGCAGTGCTCTTTCATATGTCTGGATATGTGCAGAGAAACCTTTTCATTCTGATTCTCCATTCTACTTATGCTTTAAAATCGACTCATATGTCCTCATCTCTGTTAAGTCTCCTCTGATTAGCTCCAGGTATGGGTGACAATTCTCTTCATTTTGTCTCCAAGGTTTTTAATATTTTACAGCAGTTTTTACATGCTATTGAGATTACTAGACCATGTCCTTTGGGAATGCTGAGCTATCTTGTTCATCAATGTATTCCTTGCACCTATCACATTGTCTGGCATGCATGGGTGCTAAGAACTTTTTGATGAATGTAATAATAAGTAAATGAAGATGTAAGAGGTACAGAAATAAATGCCTACAAAGAGCCAGCCTTTATGGTAAGTAACCTGAGTAATTACAAAGAAGCTAAGATGTCTAATTGTAGAGGAAAAATTGTTCTTCTAGAAAAAGCAGGTTATGTTAGCATATCAAGCCAAGTGCTTGAGTGTTCCAGAATTGAACAGTTCTGAAAGCATAGCTATGCTTAATAATACAGCAAGGCAGAGGGGTCTGGGAATATTGAGGGTCTTGCTGCCTGATTTCTGTTCATCATTCCTCAGAACTAAGGGCCATGTGAGTTCAGTAATCGTTAAGTCCATAACACCATCATGGAACTGCTTCACTCAGTTTCTAAAGGTGTGCCTGATACACCAGGACACACATAGATGATAAGCAAATCCACCCCTCTTCGTAGAACTTGACACCTTAATCCTGGATTATGGCTCATTATGGCTGTCTCCATGGGCAACTCTGCATTTATTCTGTGGTCTCTCGCTTCCATATTCTTTAGGCTCTTACCTCTGAAGTGAGGGAATCAGTATTGGCCTACTGTCCCCACAAACCACACTTGGAGATAAAGCATTGCCTGGTCTTCTAAGAGATGATACCTGTTTAGGTTACCTAGTGGTGCTCTGACAAGCATACACTGTGAATGGATGGCTGAACATAGGAGTTTATAGGAGTTCATTCTCTTACAGTTTGGAGGCTGTAAGTCCGAGTTCAAAGTGCTAGGCTCTAGGGGCTGTATGAAAGCCCCTCAACCTTGGGCTTCAGCTCTGCCTCCAGCTCCCAGTCCACTGGAGTTAGAGGCTTTTCTTCACTCGGACAGCTGCTAGCTGCCGAGGCTGACAAGCCCAACGTTGGCAAATAAAAAGGGACAGTCCTGATGTTGCTAAACCACATGGCAGGCCATTAATTCAAGTACATTGACAGTCCCAAATTTGGCAAAGCATGGTAGGCTGCTGAACAACGAAACAGCTACGTGCATGGTTCAAGCATGCCATAAGCTAGAGACCATTCCCAAAGCTGCTTCTTACATTTGGGAAGCAGACCACATACCCAAAGCAACTATTCAGCTGCTCCAATAGATTCCACCCAGAGTTGATTACCCATCTCACCACAGGGAATAACTACATTCAACTGCCCAGCCACTCAACCAGGCCCAACCAAGTTGACACACAAACTTAACCACCACAATTCCACCCCTTGTCAACTTGGGACCTGTACAGATCTTCAATGGGTGGTATCTGTACAGATCTCTTCACTGAGTGACTCCAGTCCCCTAGCTCCTGAGTGATGATGACTTCACCTCCTTGACCTGGTGGGCCCCATTCCTCTCCCTCTTGGGCAATGGCTATAACTCCATTCCACTGGATTATATGAATGAGTAGCCCCACACTCCATAACTGAGTTGGTGAAGGTCTGGTTCTTTGAAACCTAGGGGACTGTGGTGGTTCCATCCCCAAAGGCTGTGGTCCTACCCTTGAGGCTGAGGCAGCTCTGCTTCCCATTTCCTTGGTATCTCTGCTTCTACCAATTATTACCCAAGAGCAATTCACTCCACCAAGAATCTTCCTGCCCCAAAGGACATTTAGCTTTCTTGTTCCGTGGGCTGGCCAACCTGCTACTCCATCTCATGCCGGTCTCTTCTACAAATTAAGGCCTGAAGGCAACCTATTCCACCAGGAAACCACCTACCCAGTGGTACCCAGCTTTCTCCTCCTTGGGCTGAAAAGCTTGTCACTGTCTCATGCCAGTCTCTGGGCTCTGCCACTGCCATCTCTCATGCTGGTCTCTCTGCTAGTATCTCTCTGCCAGTATCTTGGCTCTGTTTCTGCCATCTCTCATGCCACATGCTTGGTCTTTGCTGGAGTCTGGGGTCAAGAGCACACTCCAGTCCTGTTTCCACATTTTAAGTATCTATCAGGGCATCACCCCACTCTCTTGGTACCATATTGTTTTGGTTACCTAGTGGCACTCTGACAAACATATACCACAAATAGGATGGCTGAACAAACAGGAGTTTATTCTCTTGCAGTTTGGAGGCTTTAAATCTGTGTTCAAAATGCCAGGCTCCAGGGGCTGGGTGAAAGCCCCTTAACCTTGAGCTTCATTCAGCTCTGCCTCCTGCTCCTGCTCCACTGGAGCTAGAGGCTTTTCTTCACTCAGACAGCTGCTGGCTGCTGAGGCTGACAAGCCCAAGGTTGACAAGTGAAATGGCACAGTCCCAGTGTTACCAAACCACATGGCAGGCCATTAATTCAAGTCCATTGGAAGTCCCAAAGTTGTCAGGGCATGGCAGGCTGCTGAACAAACAACATGGCTACATGCAGGGTTCAAGTATGCCATAAGCTAGAATCCATTCCCAAAGCTGCTTCTTACATTTGGGAAGCAGACCACATACCCAAAGCAGTTATTCAGCTGCTCCAATAGATTCCACCCAGAGTTGATTACCCATCCACCAAAGGGAATAACTACATTCAACTGCCCAGCCACTCAACCAGGCCCAGACAAGTTGATGCACAAACTTAACCACCACAATACCATTCTTGGCATCTGAGTTTCCTTGAAAGAAACTATCTCCCCTGTAGTGAAGGGACTAAGGTAGAGATGGATAAAGCTGGGATCATAGCAGAGTCAAGTTAGGACAGACAGGGTTTTTTGTTTTTTTAAGTTTCTTTATTTTTTTTAGTATCTTTTTTGACTTTTCTGGCCACCTCCCTTCCTCTGGAACATGCTGAACTCAACAAGTCCAGCTTTTGAGTCCATTGGTTCCTGTTCATCCTGATAATACTTCTGCTGCTGGCAGGACCCACCTCCTTCCCTCTCAGCAGGCTTGCAGCCAAAACCTCCTTTTAGCCTTCAATTTCAGTTTATCATCTTCAGCTGCCCAAGTCATGGCTCTGCTACTTTCCTTGATCCTTGGTGAGTATCTCTGCTCCTGTTGGTTTAGACTTCAGTTTTCTAGGATTTAATCAGAAGAAACTTCCACTTGCCCAGGCTGTACAGATCCTGGCATCTTCCAAAGACAGCTTCTCCCTGCTATCCTTTCTCTACATCTAGCTGCTCTTCTCAACCCAAAGAAGGCATTTAATTCATACCCAATCTATAATCCACTTTGATTGCAAGACTTTTAAAATCCATTCCCCTTATATTTGCAATCTCCAATTTATGATCATTTTTTTCCCATTTAACATAAATTTCCCTAAATGTACTATTTATGAGAAAACAAACAAGTAAGCTGTGAAACAAATTCCTTTCATTTATCATATTACTTGGTGTCCTCGCAAAAGTTTTCCACAGTGAGCTTCTTTGATTTCTCCCAGATTTTTAATGCCTAGGGAATGTAAATGGGGATTTGAGTGTTAAAGAGACCTGGGTTTCAATCCTGGCCCTTTGATTTCTTATCTGTCAGTTACTACACCTTTTTGAAAACTTGCTTTCTCATTTATGAAATGAAGATAGTAGTATGTTCCTCACAAGTTTTTTAGGGAACTTTTCATGAGATAACTAATTTAGGATATATATCAATGCAATGCTTGTTAGATCCCTTTTCTAATAATCTCATCCATTTTTATTGTCTTGATGAAGTCCTGGTCTCCCTCTTTCTCTCTCACACATAAACACAACACACAATTGGGTTCTTATGTGCTTTATAAGGCATTTGCCCCACTTAAACATCACTTAGAAGCTCTGGTGGTGTAGTGCCTAAGGCATTTGACTGCTAACCAGAAGGCTGACGGTTCAAACTCACCAGCCACTCCTCAGAAGGAAGAGGGGGCAATCTACTTTTGTAGTAATACTGCCTCGGAAACCCAAGGTGGGGTTGCTATGAGTTGGATCTGACTCAATAGCAGTGATTTAAACATCACCTATTCTTCACTTATTGACCATCATTATCTGACATTTTCCTTTTATAAAGATAGTAAAAAGTCTATTATCACATTTTACTTGTTAACAACATATGTCTGGCAGTAATAAATACCAAGGTGAGAGGGGAAATTAACACTGGCTGTGATGATTAAGATAGTCTCCACTTGACTGAGCCATGATTCTCAGTGGTTTGGCAGTTACGTAACGATGTAAATTGACAATTATTTTATGGTGAAATTTGGTGGTTATCTAATGATGTAATTTGGCAGTTATGTAATGAAATGTCATCCTCCATTTTGTGATCTGATGTGGTCATTCTCCATTTTCACATAATGCCAATTTTTACATATTGACCTGACCTTTGGAACCTAGCCATGTAGGTAAGTGGGGAATGGGTGCATATAGCACCAAATAACCAGTTCTGCCAATCATAAATGTACTACTGACTCTCCAAGGTTCTCCTTGGTCTCAACCTTTTCATGAAGGCTTCTTGGTCTGTTTCATCCTCAATTATCCCCCTCCTTACAGGGGACAGTTTTCAAGTCACTAAGTATAATAGTACTTCCACATCTCACATATCAGACTTGGCACATTCAATTTCCTTTGTAAAGACAAATGTTTCATGTTCATTATTAGGCACATGGAGTGCTATACAATGATTCGCATAAGCATAATATAACTTTGGGCTTTAGACGGTTGCAAACCAGATTTCACTGAGTCTGGGTGTGGTCACATCACAAAGACTAAGGGCATGGGGCTATTGAGGAATCCCTTGGAAACCAAGAAAAGAAAATATTCCAGGACAAACCACTGAAATGCTTGAATATGCCTGAAAAACTCTAAGGCGGAAGTCCAAAGACATGAATTCCTTCAGAAAAATCATTTAAGATGAGGAAAATGTTCTGCAGTTAAAAATACCTAGCCTTTTGAGACTATTGGAGGTATTAGGGCTCAGAACTCTCGATGCCATTAGGAGAGAGCCTTATGGAAACTCTAATACTTTGAACATGTGCTGATGCTTAAATCTAGAGATTTGGAACTGAATGTAGGGCTGTTTTCTGATGTACTGGTCTAAATCTAAGGTTGTCAAACTAGCCCATTTTTAAATGGTTGAAAAATCAAAAAAAGAATAATATTTCATGACACATGAAAGTTACATGAAATAAAGGTTTATTGGAACACAGCCATGGTCATTCCTTTACATATTGCTTATGGGTATTTTTAAACTACAATGGCAGCATTGAATATTTACAATAGAGACCATATGGTCAACAAAGCCCAAAGAATTTACTATCTGGCTTTTTGCAGGAAAAAAAAAAAAGAAAAAATAGTTGATCCTGAACTAAATGCAGTGCCAGTGAATAGAGGCTAATCCTGCTGCTTTCCCCGACTCCCTGCACCACCCTCACTGTATCTTTTTTTTCCACACCAGTACATTTTCCCAGTGGCCTCCAGCACTCTTTCCAGTTGATCCTAGAGGCTGCTTCACCATACTTTAACTCTACACAGTAAAAATCAATCAATATAATTGGCTAGAATAGAAATCAAAATCTAGGCATGTCTGGTGCAGAACCACCATCATCAATGTCCAGGGAGCAGGATGGGGTCATTTAGCTATTGAAGAATTGGTCTCTATTGTTCCAAGCCAATGTATATGTGTCCATTGAGGCTGGCCGTCCCGGGAGGAGAAGGCTGACTTGGAGTTTCTGTATGTACCTCTCTAATTGTCCCTCATGGTTTTGCAAGGCCTTCCATAAAGTTATGTTCAATAAAGCCTTGGATATTGACTACACAACCTCACTTACTTCTTTTTATCCCCCCAGCCATTTGCACTGGACCTGGCCTCATAGGTAAGATTTTTGGGGGTTCCTGATACGGAAGACTTCAAGCTCAGAAAAGTGGAAATTTTGAAACTACCTGGATCAGGAGGAAATACTCTGGTTAAAAACAGGCTCAATAGACATCTTCCGATTTTCCACCCCACTCACTCAGTCTTATTTAGATAGATTTCTACTTCCAGATCTTATAAGGAGTTAGGTTCATTTTCTCTGCAGCAAGAAGTTCCTGCATGGGGCAAACAGTTTGCACTCATCTACAAAGGCTTAGAAGAAAGGCTTGCTGAATTGTTTCTGTGAAGATTACAGCCAGGAAAATCCTATGGAGCAGTTCTACTCTGTAACGTGTGGGTTCAGCATGAGTTAGAATTGACTTGATGGCAATTGTTTGTTCTTGTTTTATGCTGCAAGGGGATTCCTCTCCATTTCGCCTTTGTGGCTCAAGAATCTTGGCCAACCTCCAAGCATCTTCTGGCTTTATTTCAGGCCAAATAGGGGTAGTTCTATTCTGTTGTATAGGGTGGCTCTGAGTAAGAATAGACTTCATGGCACACATAACACACGTGCTCACACATAGGCACCTCAGCCCCATGTGGCCATATCTGGGAAATAAACTTCCTTTGCTCCACTTGGTACCGGCACATCCAAGTCCACTCTGACATGTTTAATAGCACCTTTGTTTAAACTAGAAATCCACTGGTCACTGTGCAGCACATGGCTGAACCAGCAGAGTGCAGGCTGGTTATCTGTCACCACTGGCCACCTCTACAAGGAGCCTTTGGGCAATTCACAAACTGCACAACTTCTAACAGAGGTTGAGATGCATGGAGAATGAGTCTATGGAAGAGTAAGGTTATGATGGTACAAACTCAAAGGGGTTATTTGTAGAGTACCAGTTTCTTTTACATTATCCCCTGAGTCTACCCTTTCCTGCGAGAGAAGAGATTTTATCAGAGATCGAAAGCTACAAACTACTATGGAGGAGCTCTGGTAGCATAGTGCCTAAGATACTTGACTGCTAACCAGAAGGCTGGCAGTTCAAGCCCCCAGCCACTCCTCGGAAGGAAGGTTGGGCAATCTACTTCCCTAGTGATACTGCCTTGGAAGCCCAAACATGGATTTCTATGAGTCGGGTCCGACTCGATGGCACATAACAACAATGACAACTACTATGGTGTGGAAGCTCCTGTACCCTACTGGATGCAATTTGATTTCTTAATGAGCACTACTGTTAGGTTCTCAGTCTGCCTCTCAGATTACTTGGTGTTTTTATTCTGACCTCCAGGGCTGCTGCTTAGTGTTGGTACTGGGAAACAACTGCTCTCTTTGCAACCTCCTCATCTCCTAGAATGTTTTTTCTCTGACCTTGGCTCCATCTCTCAAGGCCTCTGATACTAAAGGCTGCAAATAGCACTGCCTAGGACACAGCTGCCCCTTTTATTCATTCTACTCTTTTGGTAGCTTTTAAATCTTTTCTCAACTCTTCTTTTTCCTCTCAAGCTGGATTTCTTTTATACTTAACTCTGTTTCTTTTTTCTTTTTCTTTCTTTACATACATATTTCTTCTTTCCCATGGACTCATCTAGCATTGTATCCCATGGAAAATGAAACTTCATTAAAAGGAAGTTTATTTTAAAATGAGAATTTTATTATTCAAAATCAAATATGAAAACCTTCCTGTGATCTTGATAGCTCATCTTCTCTGGAGTCGATAACAATGCAAATATAAACTCTAGTCTTAGTTACAGTGAACTGTACTGACCCAAAATTTATTTCTGGCTGACTCCTTTTGAATTATATTTGTTCCCAAATGTATAAGCCTTAAACCTACATGTGCAAAATGGCAACTTTCTTAGATTTTTTGTTACTAAATTTAATTTCTAGTCTTCATTCTGCATATTCTGTATACTGCAAAAAAAAAAGGAATAAAAAGAGAGAAACAGAAAATCAATGAGCAAACCAAATTTAAACTTTCCAATGCAGTTTAATATTAGCCAGAACAAAGTTTTCTCATTGAACAACTTCTTCTGGGATTAATTCCAAGTTCTGTAGAGTTTCTACAGCATTGAGACAAGGAAGGCAGTAGGGAACCCGGTCCTCAGAAGTTATATTCCATCCATACAGGCAGCTAGGTCATCTCATGTTGTCCATGTGGGTATCTGTTAAGCTGCTCATATCCCAACAGGCCAGAGACCCCCAATTCAAATGTGATCCCTCCAGGTGCACCAGACCTCAGATAAATGTCCCACCTTGCTAACTTTCCCACTCCATGGAGTATGACACTTTCTTCTCTTTATCACTCTGAGGCTGCCTGAGACTTGATGGGATGGTCTCAGTCTACTAAATATAAGCTCCTTGAGGGCACAATGTTATCTGTCTTATTCATCACTGTTCTCAAAGTTCATAAAACAATACTTCAAACATAGTATATGATCAACAAACATTGCCTGAGAGGCTCTTTGTTTTTTGCTGTCCCTGCAGAGCTATCTCTATTCTACTGTTATGTCTTGGTGTGGGAGCTCTGGTAGCATAGTGCCTAAGGCACTTGACTGCTAACCAGAAGGCTGGAGGTTCAAACCCACCAGCCACTCCTCAGAAGGAAGGTTGGGCAATCTACTTCCATAGTGATACTGCCTCAGAAACCCAAGGAGGGGTCACTATGAGTCGGGTCTGACTCGAGGGCAAATAACAACAACACTGTCTTGGTGTAGGGAAGAGATTTCTATTAGTATTTTGCTCCCCTATGTTCCGACTCGACGGCACACAACAACAACAACACAACAATGTTCTAGTTAGGAAGCAGAACCAAATCCTAGATCATTCAAAATTCATGTAAAGGTGCTATGGGGACTCTCTCCTATCCCAAACCCACCCTCAGTGACCCCTTAGATTAGATATTGGGGCTCTGAGACTCTGAAGCTTTAACTCTGCCCTTGCCTGATGCTCTGTGTGCTTATTCTGAGCTGGATTCTTGGACATGGGAAAATATAGTAAGTAACAAAGATGACATGGGTCATTGATATTGGGGGACAGGGAGAGACAGATTGTTCAACTTAAACCAAAAAATCCATTGCCATCCATTTGATTCTGACTCACAGAGACCTTAATAAGAGTTCTGGTGGCACAGTGCCTAAGGCATCTGACTGTTTTTTTTTTTTTTTTCTTTTCATGGAGACCTTATAGGACAGAATAGAACTACCCCATTAGGTTTCAAAGGCTATAATCTTTACAGAAGTAAAGTCTGCCACATCTTTCTCTTACCAAGTGGCTGACCTTTAGGTTAGCAGCTGAGCTCTTTAACCACTATGCTGTCAAGGCTCCTTTGTTCAGTCTAGGAGCCCAAATTATACATAAACCCCTCAGTCCTTCTTCAATTTGGTTTCCTTGGGAAGAGATGAGTAATGAATAAGAAAGAACACACAGTAATTTTTGTTAGACTTGCATGCTGGCCTGGGGCTTCCACTAATTTACAGTATGACCATAGGACCTTCCCTTCTTTGAAGATTGTTTTTCTTATCTGTGAAATAGTGGGATTGGGCTTTATAATCTGTATAAATTCTTCTGGTTCTGACTACCAGAGAACTTGAGAATTCTGCTGGATTTTTAACCAATATCTCTCCTCTAATCTTGAAACTGAAAGTCCATAGTCTTATCTAAGTGCCTGTAGGTGGAGTTTCTTGGTAGGGTAAAATTAAATTAAGGGTGTAGCAGACTCAGGTCTCAGACATGGTATCCCACAGGTTCTGTCTCCCCTTCTCTACTGTTTCTCCCTCCCCCTTCCCCGCTTTCCACACCCTTTGTGATTAGTGGAAGCAGTCCCAAGATGACTGAGTACATCCCTGAATACTATAGGCTCTTCCTGGGTCTCCAACTAATATCGCATTTCTTTACAGAGGCTTCATACAGAGTGAAACTGGTGAGAGGCCCCCACCGCTGTGAAGGGCGGGTGGAGGTGGAACAAGATGGTCAGTGGGGCACTGTGTGTGATGATGGCTGGGACCTGAAGGATGTCGCTGTGGTGTGCCGGGAGCTGGGCTGTGGAGCAGCCAAAGGAACACCTAGTGGTTTTTTATTTAAGCCAAAAGCAGAAGAAAACCAAGGTATCTTCATCCAAGAGGCCAAGTGCAATGGGATGGAAGATACTTTGGCTCAATGTGAGAAAGATGTTGATTATATGAGTTGTACCCATGATGAAGATGCAGGAGCATCATGTGAGAGTGAGTATGTCAGTGCTTAAGGACCATCTGCCAGATGCCCATACCTCACAAGGCCATTCTTTTTTGTTTTTACTCCCCACTATGGACTTTCACATGGACTGCACTGGCTAATCGATCCCATCATTCATGTCTCATACTTTCTTAGATCTAAACATTATCCTCATCTAGAATTGTTACTCCCACTTGCTTGAGCCAATGCTTTTTTTTCTCAGTTACAGTATATATGAGACCCTATTTCTCTTCTAAGCACACACACAAACACACGTGCTTGAGATGCTCCAGTAATCACTAAATAATTATTGAATAGTGTATGTTGTATCTGGACCTGGAGGTGGAATTGTGGGGGAAGAAATGGGCTCACAAAGTGTAATGTATGCTTGTTCTATAGTTCTATCTCTCAAGGGGTCCACTAGCTAGTCATGTAGACAGCAGATACTCATTGTAAAACAACACATTCTCACATATTTTTCTCTATTCCTTTACTCTCCTGCATATATTTGCTTTTATGTATTATTAATATCTCCACTTTCTGTGTATTCTTTCCCTCCATTAGACTGTAATTTGGCTGAGAGGCTAGGTCAAGTCTTCTTCTCTTTCTTTGTCTCCTCACGAGTTTGTTACCAGGGAGACTATCACTGAATCTTTGTGCCTTGATGTTGAGGCTTCTTTTTTATTTCTCAGAAATATCGAGGGCTGGGAACACTAATATGGGATACTTGGGTAACAATGCCAACACTGGCAACAAAAGACTTCGGACTTGGGTGCATCACTTCACTTCCCTGTATGCTATATGTATTTTTGTTGTTGTTATTTTAATCTACACAATATTTCTACCTGCCTTTTTTGAGGAGGAACTAGAAATTGAATGTGAAAATAATTGGAAAAAGTAGAAATGTCATAGAAATGATTAATGGTTCAACTCAGAACTGACTGATTGGTTCATTCATCTATTCAACAGGCATCTCTAAGCAGTTACTAGGTGCTAATAACAAGTATACATTGTACTAAACACCAAGAGCATAGAGATGTGTACATTGACTCCCTTTTCCCTAGAAGACTGTGTTCTTGCAGGGAACAAACACTTCCTCTTCCTTTTTCTCAGTCCCAGAGACTGTGCGTCTGGCTGACGGGCCTGGACACTGCACGGGGCGAGTGGAGGTGAAGAACCAGGGCCATTGGGGCACCGTCTGCAAAGCAGGCTGGAACCTCCAGGCTGCCAAGGTGGTATGCCGGCAGCTGGGATGTGGGAAGGCCATACTGACTCGAGGAAACTGTGACAGAGCTACCCAGGGCCAAAGGCGCATTTTGCTAAGCCAGGTGTCATGCTCAGGAAAAGAACTAACCCTTCAAGATTGCCACTCTGTGCTTTTGGGGAAGGGCAACTGCACCAATGATGAAGAAACTTGGGTCCAGTGTGAAGGTAATGCCTAAAAGTTCTGAGGCTAGGTTTATTCGTAAACTTATTAGATGGAATTTAATTCAACCATTATTCACAGAAAATTGTAAACAGACATGGCAAAGATACTTCATTGTTCTTATCAATGTTCTTGTCTTTAAAATGAGGCTAACAATACCTATCTTTGTATATAAAAATGTCTTCAACAATATCAAGCCCTATATTAATGTGAATTATTATTATATTGGAGCCCTAGTGGTAGAGTGGTTACTAACCAAAACATCCGTGGTTCAAACCCACCAGCTGTTCTGTGGGAGAAAGATGAGGCAGTCTGCTTCTATCAAGATTTACAGCCTTGGGAACCCTATAAGGCAGTTCTACTCTGTCCTTTAGGGTTGCTATGAGTCAGAATAGACTCAGTGGCAGTGTCTGTGTTGGTTTGGATTATTATATTAAATTCTATGTAAGCTTTCTGAGCCTTATTTCTCAATTCTCTGTAGGACATTTATTTCATAGTGATCTGGCTTTTCTCATTCACTCAGCAAGCTTTTGAATTGATAACATCCTCCTCTGTACTTTACTGCCCAATGGTGTATCCAAAAATTGAAATGTATTTTTTTCCCCATAAAAGATCTCAGTATAACATTGACTTCAGGGCTAGAAAACCTGGCTCTAGACTTTGCATCTTGCTGACAGATGAGCACAAATTTCACTGAGAGATGGGTGGTTATCAGCAGAATACCTGCTGTAGCTCATCTAATGAGATTTTGATGTGCACTTTTCAACCAAACAGATTGTCATGGTTGTTAGGTGCTGTCAATTTAGTCCCAACTCATAGCAATGCTATATAGCACAGAATGCAGTGTTACCTGGTTTTAAGTAATCCTCAGAATCATTGCTATGCTGAGCCCATTGCTGCAGCCAGTGTATCAATCCATCTCATTGAAGGTCTTCCTATTTTTCACCGGCCCTGTACTTTACCAAACATGATATCCTTTTCCAGGGATACTAAACAGATAGAGACTAGCTAATCTACAATAAAAGCATTAAATAAAAATATAACAAAAACATTTTTTAAAAAATCTGATTTGAAGTTCTTTCAAATTTTCTAGTGCCTTAAATTATCTCTTTGAAACTCCACCAAATCATGGGCCAACCAGAATTATTTCTTTAACTGAGAGTTGACCTTAAATTTCTATTTTGATTAAATCTTTCCGCAAAATGAAGAATTATTGTACAAAGTGTTAAATATATAATGAATGGCTGCCAACATGTTAGATGAAAGAAAGCAAGCAATAGAGTAGGAACCAGATGGGCATCTAAGCATTCAATCTTGGTATTGAGTAATATGGTGGGTTTAGTAGGGCAAAATATACTAGAATCTTAACATTATGCTTGTGAAGACAAAGGCAGTGGCAGAATTAGGGAGGATGAGGATGGGATGTCCCTGAATGGTGCAAACCGTTAACACATTCAGCTGCTATCTGAAAGTTTGGTGGTTCAAGTGCACCCAGAGGCATCTTGGAAGAAAGGTCTGTCTATCTCCTTCTGAAAAATCAGCGACTGAAAACCCTACAGAGCACAGTTCTGCTCTGAAACATGTGATGTTGTCATGAATCAGAAGAGAGTCCATGGTTAACTGGATGTTAGCTAGAAGAGATGGACCTGGTGTTGAGAAGTTAATGCTGCCTTAGTGCTGCCTTTCCTTCTCTTCTAGGGGCCTGGCGGCAATTCAACTTATAGGTTGAGGAAGACATAGGTAAATTGTGACTGGCCAGGCTGGCCTCAAGATCAAAAGCGGGTATAGGAGTCTCTGAACAGTATTAATACCTATTTATTAGGGCTGTGGCAGAGAAGCCCCAGAAATGCCCACCCTGGTTGACTCCAATCCTTGGCTAGTCATAGGTTCTGAGGAACAGAATTCAGTCCCTAAGTAGAGAGGCAGGGGCTCATCAAGGACAATAATATAAAGCTAGAACATGAACAAATCCTCAAGTAAGTGGTCTCAATGCACACTGTAGATGCTGAGGAAAGAGGCTGTTTCTAGAATGATGCTATATATTCTAGGAACCTCATTAATAGCCTTTGAGGACTGGAATTTTAGCAGTCAACCATTTTTAAACTGTACTCTCTGATGGAGACAGGGTTCCCATCTTGCAACCAGTTTGGTTCCATTTGGCTCAGGCTGGCAGAACTGCAACTGGTGGTAGATATTCCACACCTTCACCTGGGCAGAACTGGGTTAGGAGGAAGAGAAATGCTGTGTTGCCACTACTTTGACTTTTTCTTGGGCTTTCCAAAGACTTATCAGAAAATGCATTAAATATGGACAAGGCAAATAATTCTATGCACTTGTCCTCCAATTTTTGAAAACTACTGGAAAATCATTTGCAAATGGTAGTTTTATATAATGAATGTTGTTGTTGTTGTTGTTTGCCGTCGAGTCAGACCTGACTCATAGCGACTCCTCCTTGGGTTTCCGAGGCAGTACCACTACGGAAGTAGATTGCCCCATCTTCCTTCCTTCCGAGGAGTGGTTATGAACCGCCAGCCTTCTGGTTAGCAGTCAAGTGCCTTAGGCACTACGCTACCAGAGCTCCCATATAAAATGGCTAGAACAGTGAGAAGATCTTTGTTAAGGAAAAGGATCTGGGCTACATGAGCTGGAACCTGATGGACACCTAGAGAAGGAGGCTGTAATCACAGAAACACAAGTGGAGAGTTGCATATGTGATGATGTGTTTGAGAGAGGATGTAGATGAATTTTTTTTTTTTTTTTTAATCCTCTGCCTCTCTCCATCTTGTAACTTTCTCCTTTACCGCATAGAGCCCTTTAAACTGAAGTTGGAAGGAGGAGATAGCCACTGCTCTGGGCTACTGGCAGTGTTGCATAAAGGTGAATGGGGCTCTGTTTGTGATGATGGCTGGGGAGAAAAGGAGGACCAGATGGTATGCAAGCAATTAGGCTGTGGGAAGGCCCTCTCTCTACCTCTCAAAGCCCGGAAATGCTTTGGTCTGCGAGTTGGCCGCATCTGGCTGGATGATGTTCGTTGCTCAGGAAGCGAGCGTTCCCTGGAGCAGTGTCGGCACAGGTTCTGGGGGTATCATGACTGCACCCATAAGGAAGATGTGGCTGTGATCTG
Organism: Orycteropus afer afer; assembly: GCF_000298275.1. Lineage (NCBI taxonomy): Eukaryota > Metazoa > Chordata > Mammalia > Tubulidentata > Orycteropodidae > Orycteropus > Orycteropus afer. Next base: position 624,171 of record NW_006921780.1, on the reverse strand, counting down.
CGCAGGTAAGTCCATCATCATGGACTGGCCTGGTGGGGGGTAGAGGGTTAGAGAGTGGAAACAGGGATTCTTTGGACATGTCCGTGAGACAGTCTTATTAGAGAGGCTGGAATACCAGCCCTGAACTGTAGACCTTTAGGGGAAGAGGAGGAAGAATGCTTGCCCCAACTTGGGCCAGAAAATACAAGTGCAGCCCTTTGGCTGACTCAAGAGAATCTCCTGTCGGAAGCTCAGTTTCATAATCAGGGTAGGAGCTGACTGTGCACAGCTACTTGACTCTGGAACTAGGTAAGACCTGAGACTTGACCAAGGAATATGATGAGTAGCTTAATGGCCAAACGAGGAGGGATTTGGTGACAAAGCCTAGGATTTTAGCCTTGCTGCAACCACTTGGAAACTATGTGATCTTAGTCATTTAACCGCTCTGAATTTTGGTGTTTTCACGTGTAAAATAGACATTTGCCCCATTTACCTCAGTGGGTTTATAATTATGGAAGATAAATTGTGTGTATGTGAATATTGTTTGTGACCCATGGGAACTGGTTGAGTAAGTCCCTGGGATACTGCATTAGATTGTAACTTCACCCCATAACCATGTGGTATACTTGTGTGGCTTAGGCCCTGGTAGGATCTTCATTTTTTTTTCCCTTAGCTTCTTTGAGTTTGAATGAAACAATCCCTTCATGACCTCTTGCCCCACCCTTACTTCTTCTCTTTACAGAGCAGTAACCTGTTCTTCTTGATGCTTCCCACTGACCCTGGAATGATCCTGCTTCTTTCATGGGCCGTGATTATCCCAGTGCTTGTGCTGGGCCTACAGACTTTAGCAACCATCCCTCATGTCCTCAGCAGAAGTTTGAACACTGTGCTTAAGCCATGCTCTCTGAGGCAAGAACCTTCATCCTTGCTTGGAGATATGAATTGTGAGGGAAGAAATGGAAACCTCTTGCTGGAGAAGATAAGCTTCCAATTGCCCTCTCCTCAACACTGACCCCTTGGAATTGGTTTTAGCTTTTCCTGCCTCTTCTCAACTTGCCTGGTACCCCCAGGCCTATCATTCTATCCAGATGTGCAGGCCATTATTAAGGCAATACCTCTGTCTATAAACAAGAGGAAAGGAATGAAACAATGAAAAGAACATTTGAAAGGAAATGTGGCTAGACAATTTCACAGAACTTGAGGGGAAATTTAGAATCATCTTATACTCTTTTACCAAGTCTTAGGTGATCACAATTAATAACACTTCCCTACTCTCTTATTCCTTGGTGAGAGTAGAACATTCTTTCAAGGGCAGAGTCCTTTAATCCAAGACCTGATTTTCATGACACTTGGAAAAAAGGGGTTGGATCCCCTGAATCCCCTGATAAATACCTTTTTTGTCCATCCCTATACTAAATGCCAACATAGTTATTGGCCTTTAGCAAGAAAAATCTTATAAATGCATTAGTTTTTTCTAATGAAAAATAGGAGCTCTGGTAGCACAGATGCCTAAGGCATCTGACTGCTAACCAGAAGCTTAGTGGTTCAAACCCACCAGCCACTCTGTGGAAGCAATACTGGGCAATCTACTTCTATAAAGATTTACCACCTTGGAAACCCAATGGGGGTCCCTATGAGTTGGAATAGATGACTCAACAGCAGTGGATTTGGTTTAGGTTTAAGGAAAAATATATTGGGTATGGAGCTACCACTGGGAGAAGGGCAAGAAAAAGCCAGAAGAAGGTTGGGACATACAGAGCTCTGTCTCATGCCAATTGGAAAATACAGTTTTCATTCTATCAACTGAGGCTTTGACACCTGCTGACTTGAGATAAAACATAATGATACTAAAGTGAGAATACAGACTTGATTGCAAAAATAAACAATCTTAGACTCTGAGGCTAACCTGAGCACTTATCATATGCTTACATTTAAACTGTCTAATAAATCAGATATCATATTACAGTCTCAACAGTTGCCTGTTTGTATGATATGCTCTTTCTACCCAAGGGGAAGCAGGTGTCTCAGCTATGGTCCCTTAGGCAGAATTAGGTAAAAGAGAACCCACCATATGTTTGATATAACTCTCTCCTCTGAGTATGAAGCTCTCTCCCTGTCTATTTCCTCCTTCAGTCTGTGAGTTTTAAGTTCAGTTCTTTCACCACAAGTTTTTAGCAGGGGTCCAAAAACACTGAACAAAGAGAAACAATTTCCAACATTGGATAGCTGGAATAATGGGGTCCTCTGAAAAAGGAGTCTCTAAGAAAGCGGATGGAACTGATGCCATTTGGTGACAATGAGTTGGCCATTCATTAGGTTCAGAGTGTGCATTTCATCTTTGCTCCGCATTATTCAGATAAGAAATGAGACAGAGCGCCGGCAGAGGGAGCTAGAGTCCTGCTATAGGATCTTATGGCTGTGGACCATGGAGTGTGTTTCTGCTGCCTAACCAATTATCTCATTGTAGATGTTCAACAAACGTTTATTCAGCGAATATTTAAGAACTAGCTTGGAAACAGATACAGAAACCTAGCTGCATAGAAGGAGAGAAAATGCCTTAACAGACATTTTGGAAGCAGCCAGTCTATGGATCAGGTTTCACAGATCTTTCTTGTTTTGCCGAGTGTCTAACTAGCATACTTTCCTCTCCACCCAGAGTGCCTGGAATCTGGAGGCATGCTGAACTAACTTGTCAGGAACCAATAAAACCAAACTCACTGCCCTCGAGTCAGCTCCGACTCATAGCGACCCCTCCTTGGGCTTCCCACGCGGAAGTAGATTGCCCAATCTTCCTTCCGAGGAGTGGCTGGTGGGTTTGCACTCTCAGCCTTCTAGGTAGCAGTGAAGTACTTCAGGCACTACGCCACCAGAGCTCCTAGTAGCGTAGAACAGGGCTGAAATTTCACAAGAGGAACTTTGACTTTCCCTTAATTTCTCTATTGAAATTCGTTTTGTAAAATTTCAATCCAGTAAGATCACTGGAAACCAATCAGATAAAAATACAGAGTAATTGTCCACCGAAAGCAAGACCTGACAATAGCGTAATTAATAGTATTGAATCCAGTTGTCATCGAATCAACTCTAACTCATGGTGACTCTGTGTGTCAGAGGAAAACTGTATTCCATAGGGTTTTCAGTGTCTGAATTTTCAGAAGTAAGTCATCAGGTAGACATCAGGTAGACTCTAGGTAGACTCAAACCTCCAACCTTTTGGTTAGCAGCTGAGTGCATTAGCTATTTGTACCATCCAGGGATTCCAATTGATAGTATTAACAGATGCAATAAGAATGTGTCACAAAAAGAGAGGCTGATAGAAAACTGAGAGTCTTAAAGACAAAGTTGGCATTGGTCTCTTAGCACTGGCCAGAGAAGAGGGTTCCCTGACACAAGAATATGGCTGTCTTGTCTTTATATCCAAAATGGAAGTGGATATAATAGGATATCACAGCCTGAAGAGATTAGCATAGAGACAGAGACTGCCACAGCTTACAGATATCCATACTCTCCTCTTCTTCCCAGACACACCACTAGTCTACACTTCCTAGTCCTCTTATACAAAGGTGGGGCCACATGGCCAGTTCTCGCTAACAGAGTATGAATTTAATTTGTTTATAACAGTTTCATTTCAGGGCAGTTAACAGTAGCTTGCCTTCTCCATGCTCTTTCTCTCTCCATCTGTTGGCTGGCCTGAGAAAACCACAAGGACATATGGGAAGGCAAAGCCAGAAGATGGAAGGAGCCTGGAGCCTGGATCTCTGAATGTCCTGAGTCTCCCACCCATACTCTGCTGACTGTGACATGAATAATAAATGAATGTGATTTATATGAAGCCACTGAGATGTCAGGGTTGTTTACTTATAGCAGTTAGCTCACCCTTTCTAATACAGATATTGAGATAACAACAACAACAAAATCAATGGCACTGATGGAAATTTCACCAAGCAACCTTCTCATGGTCATCTGGCTTTCTCAAAGTCCGGTAAATGTTTTCCCACACTAATGAGGAACCACTCATAATTTTATTTCTCACTATAAGTTAATTATATTTTATTTTTGATGATCTCTGAAGCTCTCTTTTTCTATAACTATAACCAACATGTCCATGAGGGGAGTCCCTTGTATTCACTTTTTTTTTCTTTTTTTTTAATTAGGATTTGGGTGAAGATTTACAGAGTAAATTCACTTTTCATACAGCAGTTCACATATACTTTGTCTCAT
>NW_006921780.1:538327-611459 GCF_000298275.1 Orycteropus afer afer | reverse complement strand
TTCTGCTAGTTGGGGTTTAGTCCAAATCTGCATCCTTTCCTTCAAGGCTCAGGGGTCCAAGATTATCTTCTGTGTCTGTGTTAACTGGTTTCCCTTTTCTTTGTTGAAGAGGGTCTGTGCAATCCTTCTGCCTAGTCCGCCATCTTGCCCCGCCTCTCCCTTGTATTCACTTTTAAACAAAACAATCTTGTGCTACTGGTCAAAGTTGGTATCTGTCTCAAACTAGAGCAATCAGCCCTTCTCAGGAGTTAGGAATTGTGACCAAAAGTAAAGTTAGTTTCTCCAAGTAGCTGAACTCACAATATGCTATTTCAGAATCAGTAGCTGGCCATTCTTCACACAACGTATGGATCAGAGAACCAGAAGAAGAACTTCCACAGAGATAAATGGATAAGAATGAAACAGATGCTCAGGGATGAGCAGAGATAAGAGACACAGGGAGAACCCAGACAAAATTTTCAATTTCTAGTTCTTGTCTCTTCTTGGGGTCCAACTGCATTACTGGCCTTGGGTTGTGTGAGAAACTGTCGTATTCTTATAATAAATTATTTTTCTTTTTGCTTGAGTTATCTCATATTGGCTTTTGTATTTTCAACCAAAAACCCTTAACCAATTCACTCATTTTAAATTTTAAGGCTGGTTAGATAATTGAATTTATTAACCACAAGTTGAATTTCACTGTATTTATAAATTTCAGTTTACTGGTCTGAAAAGGTAAGAAACAGTACCTATAACAGAAGTACAATCCAAATGCCCAATCAACCTGTTTTACCCAGATGACTTTTATATCTCATGCCCTTCTTATTAAAACACAAATCAATTGAAGACCCAATGAGGGTGGATTGTAAAGGGTTATAACATAACTCAGCAATGACACCTATCATACTTTCTGTTTGCTTTATTGGAAAGCTCTTCTTCAGCTTTTCAACCTGGTGGAATTTTAATAATTCTTTAAAGTACATTTTTCTCATTAAATGTAATTTAAATCAGATCACAATATTATTCAAAGGCTTTTGATATCTCATTTCACACAAGGTAAATGTGAACTTACTTTTCCTAAAGTGTGTGATTTGGCCCCCATCTGTATCTACAAACTCATGCTACTCTCTTCCTGTAACAGCACATTCCACCCACGTGGCCTTCTATGCCTTTCTTAAAACATACCACTTTCACTGAACTTGGAGAAGTCTGTCAGAGAAGCAGGTTTTTAATTTTTTTAAGGTTTCTTTTTTTCTGTTTTAATAGTGGTTTGGGTAAAACTTTACAGAGTAAATTAGTTTTCTATTTAACCAATGCATATACATTTTGTTTCATGACATTAGCTGAAATTCCATCAACGTAACACCACTCCTTTTTTCCCCAAATTTGTACACATCCAATTAATTAATTAATTAATTTTGAATGCTTTTTATTGAAACATAACTATGTACCCACCAGCCACTCCTCAGAAGGAAGATGGGGCAATCTACTTCTGTAGTGATACTGCCTCGGAAACCCAAAGAGCGGTTGCTATGAGTCGGGTCTGACTTGACGGCACATAACAACAACAACATAGTGAAATACACAAAAGTAAAGTGACATAGGTTAATGTATTTTTTTTTTTTTTTTGCAGTGTTTCCTCCCCTCCCCTCCTACCACTGGTAACTAACAAAGAAAGTTTCCTTCCATATATAAACCTTTCCTTAACTTTTTACAATAATGAACTAGTACTATATTTGTTTTTCTGTGATTGACTTATTTCATTCAGCATAATATCCTCCAAGTTCATCCATGTTATGTAGATTCTACATTATTCTTTAATGTTGCGTAGTATTCCATTGTGTGTATGTACCATAATTTGGTTATCCATTCTTCTGTTGACTGGCATATAGGTTGTTTCCATCTTTTTGTTTTTGTAAGTAGTGCTGCGATGAACATCAGTGTGCATATATCTGTTCTTGTCCTGGCTCTCACTTCTTTAGGATGTATACCTAGTAATGGGGTTGCTGGGTCAAATGCTATTTCTAATTTCAGCTTTTTAAGGAATCACCATACTGTTTTCCATAGTGGTTGTATCATTTTACAGTCCCACTAGCAGTGGATGAGAGCCCCAATCTCTCCACAACCCTGCCAGCATTTGTTATTTTCTGTCTTGTTGAACTTTGCCATTAGTGCTGGTGTGAGATGGTATCTCATTGTTGTTTTGATTTGCAGTTCTCTGAGGCTAATGATTGTCAGCATTTCTTCATGTATTTGATGGCCACCCAGATATCCTCTTTGGTGAAGTGTCCATTCATGTCTTCTGCCCATTTTTAAATTGGATTGTTAATCTTTTTGTTGTTGAGGTGTTGGAGTTTTCTATAAATTTTAGAGATAACTCCCTTGTGAGGTATGTAATTGTTGACAAGTATGAATTTGTTGTTGTCATTGTGTTATGTGCTTTTTCGTGGTGTTGATTTCGTTGTTCCATATAATTTTCTGTGCTGAGCTCGTTTTGTTTATGAATCGTGTTATCGCTTCCTTTGTTGCTATCATTTTAGTATTTGCTAGGTATTTGTGCTGGTCCTCTTTTTTATTTTGATGTGAAGGTTTATCATTTTTCTTTGAGGTTACCCTGTGATTTATAATTATCTTCTCAAGTTTAGAACAGTCTGTTCTATCATTCAGTTGTCTTGACTTCCTTAGTATTTAGAAGTTCTGTAACTACACATTTTTCCTTCTTTTTGGTTTGTAGTTGTCCTCATTTGTTAATTGATATCTCTGGTTCTCTGTTTACAATCTTGTAGGCTTACTCTGGATACTTCTATAACAGGGTTGGTTTCTAGGTTATGTCATCATGTGTGTTAATGGTTGGTTGTTGTTTGCTGTTGTTGGTTCTTTGTCCAAAGGATTCCTTTTACCATCTTTTGTAAGGTTGGTCTGGTTTTAACAAATTCCCTTAGTTTCTGCTTATCTGGAAATCTCCTAACATCACCATCATATTTGAAGGACTGTTTTGCTGGGTATATAATTCTTGGTTGGAAATTTTTCTCAGCATGGTTTCTGCTGAGAAATCTGAGCTTAGTCTTATTGGTTGCCTTTTGTAGGTAATTTTCCATTTTTCCCATGCCATTTTCAGGATTCTTTCTTTGTCTTTGGTTTTGGTGAGTTTGATGGTGATATGTCTTGGTGATTTTCTTTTGGGGTTCTATCCTATTTGGGGTTCATTGAACTTCTTGAATGGATATATTCTCATCTTTCATCATACCAGGAAAATTCTCTTCCCACAAATCTTCGACAATTTTTTTCTATGGTTTTATTTGTCTCTTACTGTTCTAGAATTCTGATTACATTTAGGTTTTTCCTTTTGATCGTATCCTACATGACCTTAGGCTTTCTTCATTTTGTTTTGATCTTTTTTTTTTTTTTCTGATTGGACCCTTTCCAAAGAAGTATTGAGGTATTTGCCTTCAATCTCACTCATTCTGTCTTCCATTGAGTCAATTCTACTCCTTTGCCTGTTCAATGTTACTATTTCTGAAAATTTGGTATTAAGCTGCTGGATTTCTGTCTGTAGATTTTGTATCATTTCTACTTTTTCATTTATTTTGTCACTTTGTTCTTGTATTGTCTTTCAAAATTGTTCTAGGGTTTTCTCTGTGTTTTCCTCCAATTTGTCAGTGTTTTCCTTGCTCTGTCTCTCAATTCATTGAAGGTACCTAAATATAATTCTTTTGAATTCTTTATCAGGGAATTCCAATGCTGCATCTTCTTCAGGGATTTGTTTGGGTCTGTATCCTGGTCCCTTGTTTCTCCAGGTTTATTTAGCTTCTTTGTGTGGATTGTGATGCTCTGTTGTCTCTGAGACATTGTGATGTTTTTGTGTTTATATTTAATTGGTGATTGTATGTTGGAGTGACTTTCCCATGATTCTCATTTTCTTTGTATGCTATCTACATAAGCAGGGTACTGTGCTGTACTCCTCTATTTGCTAGTTGGAAACACACACTCACCACCTGTCTCTTTTCCCATTGTCAGCTTCTCATATGCCCCTGCCATCCTTGACAAACAGAGCCTATACTTAGGTCCCTAGAATCTGAATGAGAACGTGTCACTTTAAAATCCAAAATGGCTACCCCTTGTAAGCAATCAAAATTACTGTGCCCTTGGTCACTTTAAATATTCAAAATGGCTGCCACTTGTAAACAATCAAAATGGTTGTGCACTCCAGACAGGTGAAAGTCCACAGCTCAGGTTGTCTCCCTCCTTACTTTTTCCCTTCCTAGTCATAGGGCACCAGTGCAGTCATCCCTGCAGGCTTTGGTGACCAGGGCTGATCTTTAGGTCAATTCTCAGGTCCCAATACAACTTGGAAATATTCAGGCTGTTGGTCATGTCAGAGTAGCAGATAGTCTGCTGCTCTGTCTGTGTACTCACTGTTTTCATTCAAGTTTTTCCACTAGTTGGTGCCAAATCCACTTCTGTATACTTCCTTTCAAAGCTCAGGACTCCGGGATTATCTTCTGTATCTCTGTCAATTGGTTTCTCTTTTCTTTGTTGAAGAGGGTCTGTGTAGCTTGTCTGCCTATTCTGCCATCTTATGAGAAGGCTACCTTAACACCGCTCTGGCCACTACCTCCCTGAGTTCCCCTTATCCATTCTTCCTTCTTTCCTTCTTCTTCCTGCCTTCTGAGCTTTGTTTTGGGGTAAATGCAGCCCTTCTGATCTCATATGATTAGTTGTTCTGAGGAGTACATTCCTCATGGGGGTTGTTGTTCATTTTATGTTGTTTGCTGAAAGATGATCCCCAGAGGTGGGTTCAGTTTCAAGTTTGAAGGATGTCTAAGGGATACAGTCTTGGGGCTTCCATCTGTCTCCATTAGTTCAGCAAGTCTGTTTTTTTTACGATTTTGAATTTTGTTGTTACATTTTTTGTCCCACTCTGTCCACAACCTTCATAGTCCCAATCAAAGCAATTGGTAATGTGGTCTATGAGTATTTCTGACTAATTACATGCTTTGTTTTAGACATGATGAGTCTAAGATGCCTATAAGAACTCTATGTGGAGATGTTCATTAAGGAGTTTAGAAGAGAGGTCTGAGCTTGGAAATACAACCTGGGAAATCATCAGCATATACATTGTATTTTAAACCACAAGACTGGAGGACATGGATCACCAGAAAAATGAGTGAAGACTGAGAAAAGAAGAGATCCAAAGACTGAACCTTGGGGACAACAAATGTTAGATTCACAACAAATTTTGTACTCACCTGAAACAGGGGCTTGTTGCAAGTACCCTATTAGGTGGCAATCTCAGGAAATACTAGTGAGATACTTGGGAAAGAGAGACAGAAAAGGAGAGAATCTAATAAAATGAGAATGAATGAGTTGGTTACTATAATGGGCAACTGGGTCACTATCCCCCTGGGGACCTTCTGAGGGACTGTGTAGAATGAACCTCAAAATCAACTCACCAAGGAAAAAGAAAGCTGGGGTATTTATCCACCTACTCCTACCTCCCATGGATTAAAGTTTGCTCCTGTTGATGTTAAGCTCTGTATATGAACTGAGAAAGCTCCTGAACAACAGTGAAAACCTCCGGTAGAAAAGCCCAGAGGTGTGAACACTTGAGATTGGAAATCATCAATATGCATGAAAACTGTCCACAACAGCTGTTAGAGACAATGAAGTAGAAGTAAACATGAGGCTGTAATATTGTGAAAGTCATGTGAAGACAGTATTTCAGGAAAGAGATTATTCATTTGCTGTGCTGACAGGTCAGGTAAGAAAATGAGCTTTGACTTCTTGATTTGACACCATGGAACACATTGGCCATACTAAAAGAAATTTTGGAGGCATGATGGGAGACTCATCTTAATTGGAATAGTACCTAGATCCACAATCTCTAGATACATTATATAAATATTTCCCTCTGAGGTCTTGCTGTCTCCTTAGGGTTTGTAAGAACATGGGACTCAGGTTGCTCTTCATATAGGACCCAAAGCCACTCCCTTCCCTGGTCTTGTAGAATTTATCACCCTCTTTCTTATACTCATTTACGTTCTCTTCCAACCTCTCTGGGAGTCTAACTTGAGTTATTTAGTGGAGTGGCTGAGGCAAAAGCCAAATGGTAATGATTTAAGAAAAGACTGAACTGTCAGAAAGAGATAATAAAGTTGTGATGATGAACTGGCTGTAATAATTGCCCTTTTAACTACTCTACTCATGGGACTTTGCAACTAAATGAATATTGTCTCTGACCTCATCTTATGTTATCTATCCAAGTTCTTCAGTTTGGGGTATGTCTTGATCATCTTCTTCTCCTTTAATAATTACTCTGAAATCCATAGACCATGGGTTTTATACTCTATCTCCCAGCCCTGTCTCACTCTATGTCTCATTTATTTTCTCAGAGAATATCAGGGGGCTTTCTATCTCACAGGGACCTTCACAGTTCAGGTTCTCAAGAGCCCACCTTATACAACTAATCACCCCAGCAGAGCTGCAGTCAGCATTATGTAACCAATAGTGAGAAGTCTTTGTTGGACAAGGACCAAGGCTGATCCAGGGAAGGAATGGCACTTAGGAATGGATCACAGACTGTGAACTAGAAGGATTTTCATTCTAGTATTCATTTCCAGGTATTCTGAAGCCAAAACATTTCCAATATGTAAGTGACTCACTCAGCAGTGGGCCTGAAAAGGTAAATATCTAACAGATACATTGAAAGAAAGATCTTTCAACATAAGTCTATTTGTAAATTTATTAGCTGAAGATGAGGTTTACTCTCCAGTCTGGAGAAGTCACCAGGGACTGGAAGAAGTAGGTGAATACTGGGAAATAATTCTGACTCTGCTTTTATCTGCTGTACATATCAGAGTCCTTCAGAGGTGGTGCCAACAGTGTAGGTGGCTATGCACCCCAGAGGATTAACCTTTAATTCCTGCTTACAGCTGCCTTTAGAATAGCCTGAAGCTGATGTCACTCCAACACTTCTTGTCCAAGCTACTCTCTCAGCCATTCCCTATGCAAGTTATACCCACTCTTAGGCCAACAGGCCTAAGTGACACCAGCTTTCTGTTCTGGTGATAGTCCAGGCTTTCATTGTAGGTAATATGTAGAGAGACAGAGAGGGAGAGAGGGAAACTACAATAATTTTCTTGCTGTAAGTTGTCTCTGTGAAAAACTGCTACATGATTTGGGACTTATTTATTAACCTTGTCTCTTGTAAAGACAAAGCTTACTTACAAGAAGTTAACCCAGAGACACAGGAGGTGACCTCTGACTAAGTAAGAAAAACAAAAAGGAAAAATTCAAAGGTAACTCCTAGGTATCTGATGGGGGTGGGGGAATGTGGCTGAAAACATGTGTTTAGGGAAAGACTATATGAATTGATGAACTCTTAAAGAGATTTGGTTTCAGTTTGCCCAGGGAAGTCCTGGTTTATGCCTGTTGAGAGTCAGTTAATCTTTGTTAATAGTTTTTTATTGAGCACTTTCACTCTCAAAAGTATCCTAGCATGGATGATACATTTTGTGTTCCTTTAGCATGAAAAGATAGTTAATATTTGAGAACCACATTAAAAAAGATGATGACATATGGAAAGCAGGATATTAATGCTCACAGCCTAATACTTATTCCCTCCCTATGTCCCACCAAGAGAAAATACTCAAAGGACTAAGAAGAAGGATATACTGAGTCTTATTGCTTGGTTTCCTTTTCTCCTTGCTCCTCTTCTCTTTCTCTTTATAGTTTCCCTCTTTCCCTTTATAGTTATTCATCAGGACTACCAAATAATCTGTTCAGAAGGGAAGATGACCTAGATCTTGACTATTCAATAAGAATGGACCACAGAATAATCCAAATTTATGAAGATGATTCTGAAAGTTGTGAGAATGTCCTGATCTCATGACTTGCTCTTGATGCAGGGCCCAGACCCAGAATGCTCCTCAGTGATTCTTGCAAAACCAGAAAATGTCCTTTTTACCATCCCCATCACCCATGTTTCCCCACTTAGTAGTTAGTTTCTTCTACTCAGAGGTAAAAGCATCACATATTATGGAGGCTTGTTGTACTGTTACAGGTAAGGTCTATGTAATATCCCAAAGTTGGATGTTCTCAATATAATAGCTGTTTGCTGGGTTAGAATGCATCTTATCACTGAGGGCCATGATCTGGGGAAGATCTATCAAAAAGACATGTCATATGAAGCATATATATCTTAAATTTTCTAGTAGCCACATTGTAAAAACTAAAAAGAAACAAGTGAAATTAATGTTACCATTAACATTTATTTAACCCAATATATCCAAAATATATACATCTAACATATAATCATGAAAAATTTTAATGAAGTACTTTACATTATTTTATTTTTTAGTAAGTTTTCAAAATCTGGTGTGTAACTTACACTTACAGGACATCTCAATTGGACTAGCCACATTTCAAGTGATTAATGTGACTAATGGCTATCATATTGGACAGGGTAGGTCTAAGAGAAAAATAAAGTCATTGGGCAATGTTCTACATCCTATTTTGGTGAGTAGTTATTGGGGTTTTAAAGCTTACTACTGCACATCTAAGGTACATGTATTGGTCTCTCCCCATTCAGAGCAAAGAAGATTGAAGAAAATCAAAGACACATGACAATAATTAGTCTAAAGGACTAATTGATCACTTGAACCTACCAAAACCAAAAAACCAAACTCACTGCCATCAAGTCATTTTCTGACTAATGGTGACCCCCGTTGGGTTTCTGAGGCTATAAATCTTTACAGAAGTAGATCTCTTTGTCTTTCTTTTGCTGAGCAGCTGGCAGATTTGAACCCTGACCTTCTGGTTAGCAGTCAAGTGACTGCTAACTGCACCACACCACCAGAGTTCCTAACTTGGACCTAAAACCTCAACAATCCTGAGAACAGAGGAGGCTCTGGTCGCATAGTGCCTAAGGCATTTGACTGCTAAATCAGAAGGTTGGTGGTTCAAATACACCAACCACTCCTCAGAAGATAGATTGGGCAATCTACTTCCATAGAGATAGCACCTTGGAGGTCACTACCAGTTGAAATTGACTTGAGGGCAGTGAGTTTGGTTTTTTTGGCTGCCATTGCTAATCACTCTGAAATGGATCAATATAGAAGTTCTTGGGTAGAGTGGGAGAAAAATATGGAACAAAATTAAAAATAATAAAAAGACCAGGTTTACTAGTCTGATGATGATTGGTGGAACCCCCAGATTATGGTGCTTAGTCACCTTTCAAGCCTGGAACTGAACTCACCCCCATGCTTCAACTTTCAGCCAAACAATAGACAGGCCTGTAAGGTGAACAATAACACTAGGGAGATAAAGGATTTTTAGAACAGTCAACCATATAAGATCAAAACAGTAGCATTTCTCCTAGAATAAGCTCAGAAGCAGAGCAGCAGCCAGGCATCCAGGTAAGGGGAGGGAGGGACCCAGGATCCATCCCCACCAGCCAGGTAAGCGAGGGAAAGAGAAGGCAGAGGCAATGACAGAGCAGAGCAGCAGCCAGGCAGCCAGGTAAGGGGAGGGAGGGACCCAGGCCATACCCCCACCAGCCAGGAAAGTGGGAGAAAGAGAAGCCAGAGGTGAGGACAGAGCAGAGCAGTGCCAGAGATAAGGTAAGGGGAGGGTGGAGAGGTTTCAAACAGCTAAACAAGACAAACTTGTCTGTCAGTTTGTTGTACTATTGTGGCTTGCATGTTGCTGTGAGGCCTGAGGCTGTGCCACTGGTGTTTCAAGTGCTGGCAGGGTTGCACATGGTGCACAGGTTTCAATGCAGCTTACAGACTAAGACAGACTAGGAAGAAGGAAGAGGTCATCCACTTCTCAAAGCATTGGCCAGGGAAACCTTATGAATAGCAGAAAAATACTGTCTGATACATTTCTGTGCAACTTTATGAAGAGCCTGGAAACATTATCTGATACAGTGCAGGGGGACAAGCCCCTTTGGTCAGAAGGCTTCTAAAATATGACTAGGAAAGAGCTGCAGCATCAGAGTATGGCTAACCTTACTGATATGGATGGAGTATAGCTTTTGAGACCTCCATTTGCTGACGTGGCATGACTCAAATTGAGGAGAAGCAGCTGCAAACATCCATTAATAATAGGAACATGGAATGTATGAAGTATGAGTTTAGAAACATTGGAAGTTGTCAAAAATGAGATGGAATGCATAAAGATTGATATCCTAGGCATTAGTGAGCTAAAATGGACTGGTTTTGGCCATTTTGAATCAGACAACTATATGATCTACTATGCTGGGAATGACAATTTAAAGAGGAATGGCATGGCATTCATCATCACAAAGGATGTTAAAAGATCTGTCCTGAAGTACAATGCTGTCAATGATAGAATAATATCCATATGCCTACAAGGAAGACTCTTATTCAAATTTATGCACCAACCACCAAAGCCAGAGATGAGGAAATTGAAGATTTTTTATCAACTTTTGCAGTCTGAAATTGACCAAACGTCCAATTAAGATGTGTTAATTATCACTGGTGACTGGAATGCAAAAGTTGGAAACAAAAAAGCATCACCAGTAGTTGGAAAATTTGGCCTTGGTGACAGAAATAATGTTGGAGATTGCATGATAGAATTTTGCAAGACCAATGACATATTCATTGCAAACACCTTTTTCAACAACACAAATGGTGGCTATACACATGGACTTCACCAGATAGAGCACACAGGAATCAGATTGACTACATCTGTGGCAAGAGGTGATGGAAAAGCTCAATATCTTCAGCCAAAACAAGGCCAGGAGTTGATTGTGGACCATCAACTGCTCATATGCAAATTCAACTTAAAGTTGAAACAATTAAAACAAGTCCATGAGAGCCAAAATATGATCTTGAATATATCCCTCCTGAATTTAGAGACCATCTAAAGAATAGATTTGATGTATTATACACCAATTACCAAAAACCAGAAGAATTGTGCGATGACATCTAGAGTATCATCCATGAAGAAAGCAAGAGGTCATTAAAAATATGAGAAAGAAAGAAAACACCAAAATGGATGTTAGAAGAGACTCTGAAACTTGCCCTTGAGTGAAGAGTAGCTAAAGCAAATGGAAAAAATGACAAGATAAAAGATCTGAACAGAAGATTTCAAAGAGCAGCTTAAGGAAACAAAGCCATTTACTATAATGAAATGTGCAAAGACCTGGAGTTAGAAAACCAAAAGGGAAGAACATGCTCAACATTTCTCAAGCTGAAAGAACTGAGGGAAAAATTTAAGCCTTGAGTTGCAATATTGCAAGATTCTATGGGTAAAATAGGAGTTCTGGTAGCATAGTGCCTAAGGCACTTGACAGCTAACCAGAAGGCTGGCGGTTCAACCCCACCAGCCACTCCTCGGAAGGAAGGTTGGGCAATCTACTTCCGTTGTGCTACTGCCTTGGAAACCCAAAGGGGGGTCTCTATGAGTCAGGTCCGACCTGATGGCACCTAACAACATCAAAGAAGAATTGATGCATTCGAATTGTGGTGTTGGTGAAGAATACTGAAAATACTATGGTCTACCCGAAGAATGAACAAATTTGTCTTGGAAGAAGCACAGCTGGAATGCTCCTTTGAAGCAAGAGGGGCCAGACTTAGTCTCACATATTTTAGTCATGTTGGCAAAAGAGACTAGTCCCTGGAGAAGGATATCATGCTTGGTAAAACAGAGTGTCAAAGAAAAAGAGGAAGACTCTCAACAAGGTGGATTGACACAGTGACTACAATGATGGATTCAAGCAAAGGAAGGGTCATGAGGAAGGCGCAGGACTGGGCAGTGTTTTGTTCTGTTGTACACAGGATCGCTACGAGTCAGAGCCAACCTGATGGCACCTAACAACAATAATAACAAGGAGTCTATAGTGCATGGTACATAGCCCTTTTCAAAGAACAACAAACAACACCCCTGTCTTACTCATCCAAGTTAAAAAAAAAAAAAAAGAGTCCCAGGAATAGTGCAAAATCTCAACTTTCTTACCAATAAAAATTTCTTTGGAGGAAGTATTTTAGTTATGTGACCTCAGTGGGTTCTCTGATACTTCAGTGCTAAAGTAGGCAGCTTTACCATCTTGATGATAGGCAGTTTATACAGTCGTGGGCCTCTGCAGCAAGTTTGTGTGTCAACTTGGCTGGACCTGGTTGAGTGGCTGGGCAGCTAGCTGGTGGTAGTTATTCCCCTTGATGAGACTGGTAATCAACTCCATGGTGGGACCTACCACAAGCAGCTGAGTAGCTGCTTTAAGGATGTGGTCTGCTTTCTGTATATAAGAAACAGCTTTGGGAATGGTCCTTTTGTGTGGGCAATGGCAGATTAGAGAGTGTGAAGACTTGCCTGGTAACTTCAAGATATAACTTATATGGTATCACAAGTACACTCAGTTGTTTCTCCCAAATCCCCCAATCAAATAAGACACGTCCCCATCATAATTTTCTTCCTGAGTCATGGAGAGGAAATTCTGTCTCTTTTATGCAAACATGAAGAGAAGAGAATATGTACTCCCTAACAGTAAATAACAAAAGTCCAATAACTAAATGACTAATATTAATTTGAAGATGAAATCAAAGAGATGTATGTAAAGCATGCAGCTACTATTCTGTTATGTAACCAGATTAGTCAGCTTTTGTTGTAGTAACAAACAAACAAACAGAATATCTCATGGTTTATAACACAAAACTTTATTTCTTGCCCAGGGTCACTGAGGGCTGCAGGTCAGCTGATTCTTTGCTGAGCTCAAGGCTGTGGGCTCTGTTCAAGTTTCCTCCAACTATCTTCTCACTCTGGGCCCTGGGTCAAAGGAGTAGCAAGCCAACCATACAATTGCATTTAAGTGACTGCTTGGATGCAGAAAATGCCTTGTGAACTTACATTCCTTTGACCAAAGCATACCAAGCTAAAAGTCAATGAGCCAGAAACATAAATTTCTCTCAAAGGATACTTGGGCAAGTCACCTGACAATGGGCAGGCATGTATAATTTTCTTATAGGAAGGGAGTCAATAGTTGGGAGCAGTGATTGAATCTACTACAGTGACTTGAAACAAGTTCCTTCTCCTTGGGGCATTTTTCCCTTATTCAAAAATACTGGAATGAAGATCCCCTTCCCTAAAGTCCTTTCATTAGCTTTCCCTACAGAAGGCAGCCCTTGGCATGTTAGGTATTGTGGTGGTTAAGTTTGTGTGTCTACTTGGCTGGGCCTGGTTGAGTGGCTGGGCAGCTAGCTGGTAGTAGTTATTCCCCATGATGAGACTGGTAATCAGCTCCATGGTGGAACCTACCACAAGCAGCTGAGTAGCTGCTTTAAGAATATGGTCTGCTTTCCGTATATAAGAAACAGCTTTGGGAATGGTCTCTAGCTTATGGTATGCTTGAACCCTGCGTGTAGCCATGTCGTTTGTTGTTCAGCAGCCTGCCATGCTCTGTCGACCTTGGTACTTTCAATGGACTTGAATTAATAGCCTGCTATGTGGTTTGGTATAACATCAGAACTGTGCCATTTTATTGGTCAGCCTTGGGCTTGTTAGCCTCAACAGCCAGTAGCTGCTTGAGTGAAGAGATGCCTCTAACTTCAATGGGCTGAGAGTAAGAGGCAGAGCTGAAGCCCAAGGTTGAGGGGCTTTCACACAGCCCCTAGTGCCTGGCACTTTGAACTTGGACGTCTAGCCTCCCGAACTATAAGAGAATAAACTCCTGTTTGTTCAAGCCATCCCATTTGTGGTATATTCTTGTCAGAGTGGCACTAGGTAACCAGAACAGGTATGGACAGTGAGCATTGCCAATCTCTTTTTTGCCTCCGTGTCACGGTACTTCATTCTCCAGATTCTCACACCTCAGTTCAAATCTGTGTCCTCATCGCTGCTCCATGGAACAAAAGGTGCTGTTTTCCCTGTCCAAGTTCCAGATCCATCCCCTTGTGAAAATTCTTATCCTTACTTTAGAGCCACAGTGATAAATCCCTTTCCATGTTCCGCTCCTCCCCTCTGGTGCATCCTTTCATTTACCACCTCCTGAATTTGATTTTATTCATATTTACCTCATAGAATCTTCAACTCTCTAGTTTCCTTTCTGTATAATTTATTTTATTTTCTCTAGCAATCTTTCATCCTCTCTGAAAGCCACAGTAAATAAGCTGTTCCTTTCTTTTCTAGCATGACAGTCACATTATAATGTATCACACTTGGCTGGTTTTTGTCTTTGATGCATCCCTTATAGGGTCAGTGGATTCACATTCTTTGGATGGGCTTGGGTTATCAGGAAAAATATAGTTCCTCCTTGACACTTTCTTGTTAAATTGCCTACTTACTTGTTCTATTCTTGCTAGGACATACTCTAGTCCTCTAGGCCATTACTTTGAGCTCCATTTTGATAACAAAGGCCAGAGAAAAGCATTTTAAGAAAACTACAGATCAAGATCCTTTATAAAAAGATGTTTAAAAACCATTAACACAATATTAATAAATCAAATCCAACAATATGTGTGTATGTATATATATATATGTCATGTCTAAATGAAATGACATATGTCTGGGCAATGCTAGGTTTGGTTGGCCTGTATTGACAAAAAGCAGAATAGCTACCTAGGGATGGTGGTTTTGGGGTGACTGGGAAAAAGCATAAGGAAACTTTCTGAAATGATGGAACATTCTGTATCTTGATTGTGGCTGTATTTATACTGCTGTATACATTTGTCAAAAGCTGTTGAATTGTACACTTATAATGGGTTCACTTCATGGTATATTTACTGTACCTCGATAAGCTCAACTTTTTAAAACACAAGAGAAAACAAACATCTTTGTGGTGCAATGAATTACTATGGCTCTTCTAACCATGGTGTTTGTGGCGTCCATCAGATGGCTGGGTGGAACAATGCAAATGTAAGGTGCTTGTGGTCTACCAAGGGAATTGGATAGCTTACTAGTAATGTAAATGAGATACATGACACTCTTGTGGGGGTGGGACTATGGAACCCTAATGTGAGAATTGGTCAGTTTTGTCATCCCACAAGGCTGCCCCAGAGACAGAAATGGGGGATCTAACTCCCACCCAGAAACAGCAGCAAGGAGTGGAGTGCATCCTTGCACTTGAGATCCCTGAGCTGAGGATATGGCAGAGAGACAGTGACAGCAGAGCCAAGAGACTAGCATGAGCAGAGCAGTGGGCTTGCTGGCATATGGAGCAAGAAAGCTGAGTGCCTTTGGGCAGGAAGCTTGCTAACAGAGTGGGATGCACCTACGTGTACCTATCAGCAGAGCTGAAAGAGTTTTGTAACACCTGAACAGGGCAGAGGCCAGGCCAAGAGGCCAAGGGCTTGTGTCTACAGGCATAGCAGACTGTCCTAATCGAAGAATTGTATTCTGAGTGTTTCTGAACCTAAATTGTAACCTGTTACTTCCCTAATAAACCCTATAATCATGAGTGTTGTCTGTGAGTTCTGTGTGGTCATTGCAACTAATTTCCAAACCCAGCTGAGAAGTAGTGAGTGCTGTGGGAGGGATGGTTAGTGTTAGAATTGACAAAAAGTTTGGAAGGTGGGAGCATGTCTGGCCTCATAGGAAACCAGCCTTGTGGTGTTGATGCTGTTGGTGATTCTGTCTCTCCCTTGTGAATTTAGAGGAGGTCAGAGGAGGATGCTGCCCCCACACCCTTTTTGTAATCAGGATTGGTGGGATTATATGGGGAATGGATTAGGGAAGGTACACAATTATATGCAGTGTTATTAGTTATGTTTTAGTTTCTCAACTGAATGGTGGGTAAGTTCATGACTTGTCATTTCATTATATTATTTTATAATTTACGTTTATTTTACACATATTATTTTGTATACATAAATATTGCATTAAAAAAACCTGAAAAAGATAAATAATAACATTTAAACCAATTGTGGTAGTTATGGTTAAGTGTCAACTTGGCTGGGCCTGGTTTTGAGTGACTGGGCAGCTGGATGTAGTTATTCCCCATGATGAGACTGGTAATCAACTCCATGGTGGAGTCTACTAGAGGAGCTGAGTAGCTGCCTTAGGGATGAGGTGTCCTTCCAATATATAAAGAGAAGCTTTGAAAAAGGTCTATGAATTTTTTTACATGCTTAGACCCTGCATATAGCCGAGTCTTCATTCAGCAGCCTGCCATGTCACTGGCAATCTTGGGATTGTTTTGGGACTAAACTGTTTGGGACTAGTGGCCTACCATATTGCTTTTCATGGAACTGTGTCATTTTAATTGTCGAACTTGAGTTTGTCAGCCTCAGCAGCCAGTAGCTGCCTGAGTTAAGAGACACCTCCAGCTCCAAAGGGCCAGGAGCAGGAAGCAGAGTTGAAGCCCAAGGTCAAGGGGCCTTTACCCACCTCCTAGAGCTGGCACTTGAGCTTGGACTTCTAGTCTCCCAAACTGTAAGGGAATGAATCTCTGTTCAAGCCATCCACTTGTGGTATTTCTGTTATAGTGGCACTAGATAACCAAAACACCAAAGGAGAAGAAGAGGTGAGGTATTTTGATCTGACAAGATTGTGAGGGCACAGCAGCAGGACATAACATAAGCCCAGGCATAGAGGTGTGAAACCTCACAGTGTACGCAAAGGTATAATTTTACATTCTGGGTTTAGAGGACTCTATATATCTCACTGAGAATTCTCTGCCTTGGTAGGGCAATTTTAAACTGGAGAAACTCACCACACACACACACACACACACACAAGCTTTCCCTAGACAATAAGCAAAGCTGGGCTGACCTCTCTTGTCTTCAGCAGTTTCCTGTGGGTCTTCAGCCTGAGTCCTAACATTGCTCTTTTTTAATTTGAGTTCTGAATATCACTGACTACTTGTTTTTTCCTTAATCTTCCCCTTTGAACTTGATACCTGAACTTGCATTTCATTACTAGCTCTCATCTTTCCTTGCTGGCTCTTCTTACTTCTAGATACTCAAAGATTCAAAAATATGTTGAAAATTAAGTTAGTTTATTTCCCTCTAATCCATATTCTGGCTTAATGACATGTTTGCAGAGTAAGACCACATTAGAGGCTGGCGAAGAACAAAAGAATGGACCAATGAGACATGGGAAAAGACATCAAAGAACAAAAGCATGACACTTAAATTTCAGCAGGATCAGACTTTGATGGAATCTTATCCAAGTCAGAAATTACATTTGGAAAATTCCTTTGAAATACCTGAATCTTTGGAGAAGGCCCTAGTATATTAAAGTGCATCACCCTCAATTTCCACCACTCATCTGTCAGTTTGTTGCCCTGTAGTGGCTTGTGTGTTGCTGTGATACTGGGAGCTATGCCAGCAGTGTCTCAAATGCCAGCAGGATCACCCATGATTGACAAGTTTCAGTGGAGCTTTCTGACTAAAACAGATTGAGAAGAAGGAACTGGTTATCTACTTCTGAAAAAAATTGGCCAAGAGAAAAGTTTATGGATAGTAGTGGAATATTTTCTGATACAGTGCCAGAAGATGAGCACCTCAGGTTGGAAGGCATTCAAAATATGGCTGGGGAAGGACTGCCACCTCAAAATAGACTCAAACTTAATGGTATGGATGAAGTAAATTTTTTGAGACTGTTATGAATAGAATTGCACCCCCCAAACTATGTGTTATAAATCCTAACCTCTGTATCTGTGGCTAGAATCCCATTTGGAGATGGGTTGTCTTTGTTATGTTAGTGAGGCAGGATTAGTGTAGTGTGTATTTTAAGTGAATCTCTTTTGAGATATAAAAGAGATTAAACAAGTGAGGAAGGAAGCAGAGATAGTAGAAGAGATATGCCAAGCCACATGAAGCACATGAAGCCACAGGCGCAGAAACTCAAAGAGACAAAGCTCTTCCTCCGCAGCTAACAGAGAGAGAAAGCCTTCCCCTAAACCTGGCACCCTGAATTCAGACTTCCAGCCTCCTAACGTGAGAAAATAAATTTCTGTTTGTCAAAGCCACCTATAGATGGTATTTGTGTTATAAAAGCACTAGATAACTAAGACAAGACCTTTATTTGCTGGAGTGACATGACTCAAAATGAAGAAGCAGCTGCAACCATTCATTTATAATCAGAATGTGTAACCTATGAAATAAGAATCAAGGAAAATTGGAAGCTGTCAAAAATGAAATGGAAGGCTTGAAGATCAATATCCAGGGCATTAGTGAGTTGAAATGGACTGGTATTGGCCATATTGAATCAGATAATCACATAGTTTACTATTCCAGGAATGACAAATTAAAGAGGAATGATCATCACCAAAAAGGACATTTCAAAGTCTATCCTGAAATACAACACTGTCAGTTGTCAGTGTAAACATATCTGTATATTTACAATTAATATGACAACAGGTATCTCTCACTTTTCAAAGATTTATTTTATGTCATTTAACTTTTACAAAAGACCTACATTAATATTTATTTTCTATAACCAAAATAAATCCCAAGAGGATTTCCACTTTTATGAGAAAAGGTGAAAAGTGAAACTAGCATTCAGCATTTGTTCTGCAGTGAGCCATTAAAGAGCGAGCACACACTCCACTAGCAAGAATAGTGTTGTCAATCTTCTTTTGGGGAAACTATACTATATATAAATTATTCCCACTTTATATAAGCTATGTATTTTTCATATCATTCCTGCTTTTACTATACATTATCATTATTTTAGGTTTTATGTGTTCTTTGGTATGATTTGGTAGGCTATTTTTATTTTAATTAATTAATTTATTTATTTTTTGATCTGTGAAAACTCATATATTTTTCCCATTTAAATTAATGGTAATTGCTTCTTCCCTTTACCACATTTGGCCTTATGAAATATTTCATAGGAACAATCCAGTTTCAGATAGTGTGGAAAACCCATATTATTTAAACTTATGCACCAACCACTCATGTCAGAGATGAAGAAATTGAAGATTTTTACCAATTTCAGCAGTTTGAAATTGATCATGCATCAACATGCATTGATAATTACTGGTGACTGGAATGCAAAAGTTGGAAATGAAAAAAGATCAGTAGTTGGAAAATATGGGTTTCAGAACAGAAACATGATAAAATTTTTCAAGACCAACACCTATTCATTGGAGATACACTTTTTTTTTTTCAACAACGTAAAGCACAGCTTTATACATATACCTCACCAGATGAAATACACAGGAATCAAATTGAGTACATCTGTGGAAAGAGATGATGGAGAAGTTCAATAATGATATTGAAATTGAAACAAGTCCATGAAAGCCAAAGTATGATCATGAGTATATTCCACTTGAATTTAGATATCATCTCATTAATAGATTTGATGCATTGAACACTAGTTACCAAAGATCAGACAAGTTATGGGATGACAACAAGGATATCATCCATGAAGAAAAGAAATGATCATTAAAAAGACAGGAAAGAAAAAAAAAAAAAAAGAAAAAGGGCACCTGAAGAGATTCTGAAACTTGCTCTTGAATGTAGAGTAGCTAAAGAAAAAGGAATACATGATGAAGTAAAAGAGCTGAAAAGAAAATTTCAAAGGATGGCTCAAGGAGACAAAATAAAGTATTTTAATGAAATGTGCAAAGACTTGGAGTTAGAGAACCAAAAGGGAAAAAACATGCTTGGCATTTCTCAAGTGGAAGGAACTGAAGAGAAAAAATTAAAAAAAAATTTAAGCCTCAATATTGAATATTGAAATACTGAAATATTCAATATGTGAGCAAAATATTGAATGATGCAGGAAGCATCAAAAGAAGATGGAAGGAATACACGGTCACTGCACCAAAAGAGTTGGTCAACATTCAATCATTTCAGGAGGTAGCATACGATCAAGAACCCATAATAATGAAGTAAACCCAAGCTGCACTGAAGACGTTGGCACAAAACAAGGCTCCAGGAATTGACAAAATGCCAACTAAGATATTTCAACAAACAGGTGCAATACTGAAAATGCTCACCTGTCTATTCCAAGAAATTTGAAAGACAGCTACCTGGCCAACCAACTGAAAGAGATCCATATATGTGTCTGTCCAAAGAGAGGTGATCCAATGGAATGTGGAAATTATCAAACAATATAATTAATATCACATGTAACTAAAATTATGCTAAAGATAATTTAAAAATGGTTACAGCAGTACATCAACAGGGAACTGACAGAAATTCTCACCAGATTCAGAATAGAACATGGAATGAGGGATATCATTACTAGTGCCAGATGAATCTTTGCTGAAAGCTGAGAATACCAGAAAGATGTTTTACTGTGTTTTATAGACTGTAGAGAAACATTTAGTGGTGTGGATCATAACAAATTATGGATAACATTGTGAAGAACGGGAATTCCAAAACACTTAAATATGCTACGTGAAACCTGTACGTGGACCAAGAAGCAGTGGTTCGAACATAACAAGGGGATACTGTGTGGTTTAAAATAAAGAAATGTGTACCTCAGCCAAATATCCTTTCACGTATTTATTCAATCTGCATGCTGAGCAAATAACCTGAGAAGCTTGACTGAAGAGGAATGCGGCATCAGGATTGGAGAAAGCTTCCAATATGCAGATGACACAACCTTTCTTGCTGAAGCGAAGAGGACTTGAAGCACTTGCTGATGAAGATCAAAGACTGCAGCCTCCAGTAAATGGATTACACTTAAACATAAAGCAAATAAAAATCTTCACAAGTAGACTGATAAGCAACATCATGATAAACAGAGATTGAATTTTTCAAGGATTTCATTTTACTTGTATACACAATTAACACCCATGAAAGCAGCAGTCAAGAAATCAATGATGTATTACATTGCTGCAAAAGACTTCTTTCAAGGGTTAAAAAGCAAAGATGTCACCTCGAGGACTAAGGTGTGCCTGATGCAGGCTGTGGTATTTTCAATCACCTCATTTGCATGTGAAAGCTAGACAATGAATAATGAAAATATACTTTATTCATGAAGAATAAATGCTTTTAAACGATAGTGTTGTCAAACTCTATTAAATATATCATGGACTGCCAGAAGAGTGAACAAATACATCTTGGAAGAAGCACAGCCAGAATATTCCTTAGAAGAGAGAATGGAAAACTTTGGCTCATGTGCTTTGGATATGTTACCTGGAGAGACCAGTCACTGGAGAAGGATATCATCCTTGTTCAAGTCAAGGATCAGTGGAAAAGAGGAAGACTTAACAAGACGGATTGACGTAGTGGTTGCAACAATGGGCTGAAACAAGTGATTGTGAGGGTGGCACAGACTGGGCAGTGTTTTGTTCTGTTACGCATAGGGTCGCTATGAGTCAGAAATGACTTGATGGCACCCAACAGCAACATAACAACCCCCAATCCATGGAAATCCAACCAAACTATAGAAAGGAGCATTTTTTATTTTCTAAACCTCCACAGGAGAGAAACAGAAACCTGGCCATTGGCCATTTCTCCATTTCTAAGTGAGAAGTGTGGAATCTTATAAACCCAGGTGTTAATACTATGCTTTTACATACACCATGCATATACCTCTCTTCCGCCTTCTATTTTTGTGAACTTGTGCTGAAGGGTAACTTCCGATCCTGACTTCCTCAAACCTTTGACAAGCTGTTGCCTCTTGACTCTGAGGTGAATTTTCTTTTTGATGAGAGGACATCTTCACTTACAATTCCCGACCTGTTCCCCATGCTGCTGAGGCTTCTGCTGTTGATCTGTGGTGAGTAGGACAATGCGGAGCAGAGTATGCGATCCCATCACACTGGGTCTCCACTTCCTGAAGAGTTGTGAGGACTTCTCAGGGTTAAGGTTCTGCCCAGGGATGCTCAGGGATGCTTAGGGCTCCACTTCCAACTGGAGGTTCAGAGTCAGGCAGGAAGACACTGGAAAGCTAAATTTTTGAAGAAAATTCTCTATTCAGTTTTTCTCACATATGAATTGTTCAGTGATCCTGTCTTCTCTTCTTGCTTTAACAGTTACAGATATAATTCATGCACAAATTGGCTGTTCAGTTAGTTGCCTGTCTTGCTATCAATATTATTTCCATTTACTCCTCCTTGCACCCTGCTACTATTGTCAAATTCTAAAAGTCATCATCACTAACAACCGCCCAGCTTCCAAATTCTTGGTATTCAGCATTCCCTACCCTCCCACACCTACTCACTCTCTCTAGCACTCAATATTCACTGTATCTTCAGCTCCCTAAGGTCACTCTTTCTTTGTAAATCCCTCCCCATAGTGTTCTCACTTCTCACAGTAATTGGCTTAGATTTTGTTTTCCATCTCCACAACACTCCTTTGGATACCCCCTCATCTCTCTTCCTCCACAGCACTTACCTGATTGACACACTTTTCTGTATGCTTCACATTTGTGCCTAAGAAGCTGAATGTGACTTTAGACAAAAGGTGTAATCCTGCTGACTTATCTCCTTTAAATGTGTTGTTGTTGTTATGTGCCGTCAAGTCAGACCCGACTCATAGCAACCCCTCCTTGGGTTGCCGAGGCAGTATCACTACGGAAGTAGATTGCCCAACCTTTCTTCTGAGGAGTGGCTGGCTGGTGGGTTTGAACTGCCAGCCTTCTGATTAGCAGTCAAGTGCCTTAGGCACTACACTACCAGAGGACACCAAATTTTAAGTGGGCCATTGTCAGTGTTAGGCAACCCTGCTGTATTTTCATAACCCATACTCTCTTACTCTTGAAGATAACTCTTCCATGCCTCCTTTCCATGTCTCCTTTCTCCATGTCTCTTTTCTCCTCAAACTCTCTCACTCTCAGTTTATGACTTTACTTCATACGTCACTGGAAAATAGAAGCAATCAGAGGAAGATTTCCTCATCTTCTCACTGATGTATTTACCACCCCAGGCATATCTTTACTCACATACCCTGCCTTCCTTCCCTCTACCATGATTATACTGTTTTTCCTACTATCTAAGACAAGATTCTCTACTGTGCACTGGGACCCAGGTCCTCTTGCTTTCTTAAAAACTTTACTCCATGATCAAAATGTTTCTCCATTCTAGATTATTTTAGGAGTATACAAATATGCTACAATATCTTCTATTTGAACAGATGGAAATATGACCTAATGGTCTCTTCCATCTACTGCATCAATTCTCTATCTCTCTTTACAAAATTTTCAGTGAGTTATGGACTTTATTTCATATCTTTCCATCTTTCTTTTTAAAAATTCATTTTAAATTTACATTATTAGAAAATTGTCTTTTTTGATATATCTTTTATGAATTTTGGCAAATATTTAGAACCATGTAACCACCACAACAATAAAAATACAGAACATTTCCGCCACTTCAAAAATCCCCTCATGTCTTCATTTGATTTTGTCTGCATCACTAACCTCTGACAACTACTGAACTGTTTCAAGTCCCTATAGTTCCCCCCCCCGCATTCTTTCTTGAATCCATTCTGATCAATACTTTATTCCCACCACACCATTGAAATTGCTCTTGCTAATATTATTAACCACCTCAGTGTTGCCCCATACAGAAATCAAGTTTCATTTCTCATTTCACTAAACCTCTTGGGGCATTTGACAGAGTTGAGAACTCCCTTTTATTGACACATATTTTCACCTGGTTTCTGGAACACTCTGTTGATTTTCTTTTTAACTCAATATCTGCTGGTTTCCAGTCACCTTTGCTGAATTCTCCTTTTACTGAATCAAAATGTTGGACTTCTCCAAGGTTGGTACATAAACTTTTCTATCCATATATACATGTCCAAGTGACACCATCTCTTCACTTTAAGTTTAAATTTATATTTATTTCTCCAGCTTTGACCTCTCCTTTGAACACCTTTAATAGAGTCAACTGTCATTCAGGAGTCTAAAAAGTATTTTAAACTCAACATATCCCAACAGATCTCTTAACCATACATGTGTATCTCCACTACCCCAGAACTTAAAACTATTTCTCCCCATTTCTTCTCCAATTCACTAAATGTTAACACCATTTATTCAGTTACTGTTATTAAAAATTTAGAAGTCATACATAACTCTTGTCTTTTGTTCATACTTTCTATGTGACACATAAGTAATCCCTACTGATTTTACCTTCCAAAATTGTACTGAATCTGACCATTGAATAGCACCTAATCTGAGCCATCCTTCTCTCTTTTCTAGATTAACTGCCCCATTAATGTTTGTCTTGCTTCTCTTGAATTACTGTAATCTGTTCTTTTCACAGAATAAGACTGATCTCACACGAATGTAAATTAAATCAGAATTGTCCAGGCCTCCCCATAACATCTAGAATGAAATCCAACTCTTACCAAGTCCACAAAACCTCCCATGACACACTTCCTTCCTCTTACTCCTTCTCGAACAAGCTTATCCCCTCCTCAAGGTCTTTGCATTTGCTATTAGCTCTACCAAAGATGCTCTTTCCTGAATATTTAGAAGACTCACTCCCTGGTTTCATTCAGGTTTTTAGTCAATTGGTATCTACATAAATAGTTACGACTGTCCTCAGATATTTTAACTTTTTTCTCTGCTTTATTTTTCTCCTAGCACTGACCACTTTCTGAAATCATATTATGTATTTATTTATTGATTGGCTCAACAGATAAATATTATTTGCATTACAGTAAATTTGTTGAATTTACTTTAATGTAAATTCCTTGGTGGCACACTGCCATTCATGTTCACACCTGTAATCCCAATGCCATGCACAATGCCTAGCACTCAAAAATAATTGTTGAATACATGAACAAGCAAAATGTGATTTTTATGCTAGTTATCACTGCTGCCTCCTCTCTACCTGAGGAATGAATTGCTGACTTAAACATTTAGTCTGAAACATTAGGCATCTCTAAAGATGAACTAAAAGATATTAATGATAGTAAGCAATATTAATTGGGTGTCAACTAAATCTAAGGCACTATTTCCAAGAACTTTATAGGTATTAACTTATTTAATCTTCACAAAAACTCTGTGAGGCAAGCACTATTATTATCTCCATTTTGAAGAAAAGGAAACTAAAGCAGAGAGGTTGAAGCATTTTTCCCAGGATCACACAGCTTGTAAGACAAAGAACCAGCATTTAAGTCTACACCATCTGGCTATAAAGCCTGCGTTCTCCCCAGAATTTCCTCCTCTTGATCATCATACCCAAATATTGTGGTCCAATCCTTGAGAGCATCTTTGAAGAAATCTGAATTCCTAATCTGGTCTGTAAGCCTATTCTGAATTTGGTAAATAAAGAGATGCCATTACCTTGAGGATGAGCCACTCCACTCTTCTTGTCTAACTCTGTTGTTACCATGAGCAGTGAGTCTTACGTTGGATCATGAAGACTTCTGAAAGGCAGGATTGGAAGTGAGGGGCTTGAAGAAAGGAGTTGTTGAGTAGTTAAAAGCAAAGGCACCATTTCCTAATCACAGCTGAGAAAAGTAATCATAAGTTACTTTATGATGCTTTAAAAAGAGCCACGTGTCAATTTATGGGGATATGTTTTGTGGATAATGTTGAATGTGGGGGAAAAAAAGAGGGAAAGAGAGAACAAAGGAAGAAAGGAAGGGGTAGAAGATTAAGAGAGAGAGGGAAGAAGAGGAGGGGGGAAAGAGAGTTAAGGAAGAAGGAAGGTAGAGACAGAGGAGGACAAGAGGACGGGAAGGTAGATTGTTGAGTTACACTTTGTGTATGTTTGGGATTTGCTACTCTCTACTGATCTCTGCTCTGTTCTCTCCCAGCACCACTCTGTGAACCAACCGGTGAGTTGCACTTCCCTTTCTTCTTCAAGGTCTGTGAGCACCTTGTCACTCGAATCAGCACAGGAAACCCATGGATGGTTGTCTGAGCAGTCTGTGCTCATCCAAGACATACACTGGTGACGCTGCTGAGGTGTACAAACATCAGTGGCTCTCTTGAGCCTGGGCTGTTCTGTTCATACCAGTCTCTGCTCCTGACATGTGCCTACTCAGCTGGTGAGCAGGTCTTGCTCTGACCTTCTCAAGACCACAGTCTTATTTTTGAAAAGTCCAGTATGGGGAGGGAAATAGCACTTGCACAAAGAAGGCAGATGATGCTGAAGATCTATGCTAGAGAATCTCTGTCCTATCAGTTTCAGTGGCACTAAGGTTCCTGTGTACTCCACCAGGGATGATGGAAGAAATACTGGACACCCACAGAACAACCTTACAGTCAATCTTCAGTCTACTCAATAAATGAAGTATAAGCCCTGCCTCCTTCCATATCTAGCCCTGCCCTGCAGCTCAAGCTGCTACATACACCAGCAAGTTTTCTCTCTTAGACTCCCATTTATGTAAATTAATGTTTCTCTGATTCTGATTCAAAGTCCTACCTTACCGCTATGAGGAGAGAAGGACAAGTTTCCTCATCTTTCACTAAAGCATGTTTGCACTGAATGAATGTGTGAATTGTTCTTTTATGCATGTAATACCATGGGGTTAAAAGAGGTAATCCTACAACCTCAAGAACTAGGGAATGCAAGATAGGAATCTAAGGCATTTGACAGCTAACCAGAAGGCTGGCGGTTCAAACCCACCAGCCACTCCTCCAAAGGAATATTGGGCAATCTGCTTCCGTAGAGATACTGTCTTGGAAACCTGAGAAGGGGTCTCTATGAGTCAGAAACAAGTTGACAGCAATGAGTTTGGTGTTTTACCAAAAAAGAGTTTCAGAACAAATCTAGTCTTCTGAGTTCCTCACCTGATGTTTATCCGTGTCTAAATCGTGCCTTGTGTGTTTCTTCTGGCTCTGCTGTTATTCCATAATACCACATGGGCATGGTGCCTAAGGCATTTGACTGATAAGCAGAAGGCTGATGGTTCAAACCCACCAGCCACTCCTCAGAAGGAAGGTTGGGCAATATACTTCCATAGTGATACCACTTCAGAAATCCAAGGAGGGGCCACTATGAGTTGGATCTGACTCGACAGCAGTGAGTTTTTATTTTTTATTTTATTTTTTGAATCCTGATGTAAAGCAGGAATCAAAAGCTGCATTGCAGATGAGGAAACAGAGTTTCTGTCACCAAATACATTCCAGGTAGTCTCTGCAGCTTGGGAATGATCCGAAACAAGCTCTGAGCTGGAAGGCTGAACTTCAGATCCTTGCAGCCAGCCCTGTCTTGTTTCTTATTTCCCCCTGCTTAAACTCCATTTAGAGAGGGAGGTTAAAACAAAACAAAACAAAAATTACTGTGGAGTTCACTCCAACTCATGGCAGCCCTGTATGTGTCAGAGCAGAGCTGCTCCATAAGGTTTTCAAGGCTGTACTCTTTCAGAAATAGGTTGCCAGGCCTTTCTTCCATGATGCCTCTGGGTGGATTCAAACTGTTAACCTTTCATTTAGTAGCTTAGTACTTAACTATTTGTGCCATTCAGTGGCAGACATTCCATGAAGAGAAAAGATCAAGTCAAAGGTAAAGGATGTCTTCTAGAAAGAGATGCTGTTGCATTGGGACAGGATGGGTGGAGGGTGAGCAGAGTGGACTAATGGCAAAGGAAAGTCTATGGGCCACTGTGAAAGGGTCATGTGATAGATTGGTATGTGTGTCCAACTGGCTGGTTCTTTGAGTCCTGTTTGCAAGTGCTGAGAATACAAAGTGTCTCTAACAAGGAACTCTGAACCCCATTCCCCATTGCTCCACTGTGTTTTATTTTTCTCTCTAGAGTTGTTTCTGAAACCCAGTCCCTCCCAGACCATAGAGGGAAACTCAATGACCCTGACCTGTGAGATCCAGCCTCGTCTACAGACATCAAAAGCCCAGCTTCAGTTCTGCTTCTTCAAGGATAATGGGGCTCTGAAATCGGGCTGGAATAGCTCCCCAGAGCTTCGGATTCTCGCCATGTGGACTAAAGACTCAGGATCTTACTGGTGTGAGGCAAAGACAGCGAAAGCCACCACTACAATAAGGAGCAGGAGGTTATGGATACAAGTACAGAGTGAGTACCAGTAGCCAGTCTGCTAGGGTGGACTGAAAGGGGAAGTGGCACAAAGCTGGTCATCCCTGTCTGCTATATTCTGCTCGCACTGCAACAGGAGCTAGTCTAAAGATGTACCTAACCTCTCTATCAGATTTTAGTTTCCTAGTTCTGCTGTAACACAAATACCATAAGCACATGTCATTAGAAAACAGAAATTAATTTCCTCAGAGTTCAGGAAGCTAGAAGTCCAAATTCAAGATGAGCCTCTTGAAGGAAGATCCTTGTCTCTTCCAGATTCCTTGATCCCTTGGCAATTTACACTTGGCATCTATCTTGCTGCATTTATGCTTGCTTGCCTCTGTGTTTAGGCTGTTTCTTACATCATTCAGAAAAGAGTAGGTTTAGGACATAGTCTACATACATAGCCTCATCACCATAACAGAGAACCCTATTCTCAAAAGGGATTTCAGCCACAGGTATAGGAATAAGGACTCTCACACATATTTTTTGGGGACACAATTAAATCCATAATTGTTATGTGCCGTCGAGTCGGCCCCGACTCATAGCGACCCCTCCTTGGGTTTCCAAGGCAGTATCACTACAGAAGTAGGATTGCCCAACCTTCCTTCCGAGGAGTGGCTGGTGGGTTTGAACCACCCGCCGTCTGGTTAGCAGGCAAGTGTCTTAGTCACTATGCTGCCAGAGCTCCCAAATCCATAATAGAATCCTTAAAAGATGTTCCCTTATCCTTGTTCCTCCTATTCAGGCAAACCAGAATATTACAGAAACATGTCACTGTGCTGGAGGGCATGGGGGGAAATTGTTGCATAATACATGTCCGAGACTACAAGAAGGTTGAGTTTCAACCAGCACACTGAATACCCAGGGTAAACTCTGTGGTACTTTATTGTATAGGATTGACTATTAGAGGAGCTGCAGAGAAGGGACAAATGTGACTGAGGTGGTGAGGTATTTTATGGAAGAAGTGTATGGAATAACCTGTTGGAGAGAATAAGCTATTATGGAAGAGAAGTTGGAGACTGATTTTAAAGATAAATAGAAAAGAGGGTGTTTATGATTTTGAACCATGTTATTGCATTTCAGGGTGGACCCTTCCAACATCTTCTCCCATTCTCAGACAATACTATATGCACTGTGCCATAAAGCACATGTCTGCTACTTCTGAAAGTCTGGGCTTTCCTAAACTTGTTTAAACACTCAACACTGGTGAAAACAGACCAGAACAAAAACATCATAGCTGTCTTCATGCACAGTTAATGTGCAGCAGACCCTGTTCTTATACTTCACATATGTTGTTGAATTGAATACTCACAACTGTAGGAGATAACTATCATTATTGTCTCTGTTTTGCAGATAAGAAACAGAGTCTCAAAGAAGTTAAGTAATTTGATCAAGGACACACAGCGAGTAAGAGTTGGAACCAGCATTCAAAAATAGGCAGTTTGATTTGCAACCAGGACTTGTAACCACCATATACTCTACCTTGAAAATTGAGGGTTTGGAAACTCAGAGATGGCCTTGTCTGAGCTGGTCATCCCTGTATTCTGCTCCTACAGTGATAGGGACTAGTCTAGAGGTGTACCTGAACATATTTCTTTACCTGGGAGTCACACTGATCTAGGGAGGGAGGTGATGATGCTGTACCCTTCATGGTAATATTACGGTGTCTTTCTTATACTACCACCATCAATTCCAGATCAGAGACCACCCCCGCACCCTTTTATTTTCTTTTAAATCATATAAATCACTGACTTTACCTGAGGCCTTTGTTTTCAGCACTGTCATGCCTACTTCCTGTCCCTGAAATCCTTCCTTCTCAGATTGCTCCTGTATCATCTTCTGTTCATGCAGGGGTTCCTGTCTCTGATGTGAGCTTGGAGACACAGCCCCCAGGGGGACACGTGACAGAGGGAAAGAAGCTGGTCCTTGTCTGCTCCGTCGCTAAAGGCACAGGAAACATCACCTTCCTCTGGTACAAAGGGGCCATGGGCTTAAAACTGGGCACAAAGACCAAGCATGCCCTAACTGCAGAGTTTGAGATCCTTACGGCGAGGGAGAATGATACTGAGCAATATTACTGTGCAGCTAACAATGGCTTTGGCCTCAGTCTCAGTGGGCTGGTGAGCATCACTGTCAGAAGTAAGTTCCACCAATCTTCGTCTTAATCAGTAGGCCTCAAGCTGAGGTCCATGTTCCCCCAGGGCACCCTGAAGAAGTTCAAATAGGGCTGAGCCTCTGGGGGCAGGGATTATGACTCTGTCCCATCATCAGAGACCCCTCTGAC
This sequence comes from Orycteropus afer afer, assembly GCF_000298275.1. Lineage (NCBI taxonomy): Eukaryota > Metazoa > Chordata > Mammalia > Tubulidentata > Orycteropodidae > Orycteropus > Orycteropus afer. The sequence continues at coordinate 581,345 of NW_006921780.1, read as the reverse complement.
AGCTAACAATCTCTATCAGTTCCAGTGTCTCGCCCAGTCCTTACCCTCAGGACCACTGGGGCTCAGGCTGTGGTGGGGGACATGGTGGAACTTCACTGTGAGGCCCAAAGAGGCTCTCCTCCAGTCCTGTACCAGTTTTATCTCAAGGATGTCACCTTGGGGAGCAGCTGGGCCTCTTCTACAGGAGGAGCATCCTTCAACCTCTCGCTGACTGCAGAACGTTCTGGAAATTACTCCTGCGAGGCCAGCAATGGCCTGGAGGCCCAGCACAGTGAGGCTGTGCCACTCATCATCACAGGTATAACACAGGATATAGAATTGTCTTGGTCTCTGTCCCTTCTTAGCTTTCTGAGGAAGTTTTTCTGATGCTGCCACAGTGGTTCTGGTGTGGTGCTACCAAAAATGGGAATTCTGCAGGTAGGGCTGTTCTGGGCAATGTATCTGGCGGGTGTGGAGGACCAAAATGCTGGGTGCTTCTCTTCTCCTTCCATCAGCATGATACGCTGCAAGTCTCTAGTAAAAAAGTGAATACCTCTTGGGAAGAGCAGACAGACCTTGGCTACAGCCCACACCCAAGATCTCTGTTCTCCAAACCCCAAGTTCACATGCAGATCTCTCCTTTCAGTGCCTACAGAGAACAGAAGGGACCTTCTTACTTCAGGAGTCATTGAGGGGCTGCTTGGCATCCTTGGTCCCACCACTTTTGTTCTACTATTTTGCTACTGTCTCAAGAGAAAAATAGGTTAGTATTTATAGAAATTGAGAATCTGTTACTGCAACATTTATTTTCACTGAAGTAGACTCTGTCTGTGATGTGTATATTGCAAAGGAAGGATTACTATGTCCTGCTAACCACTCTGCCTATGAATTGTCTCAAAACCACCTAGTAAGTAGAAATGGCATCTATTAAAATAATGTAAAGTTTTCAGATTGTTCTCTATCTCCCATGTACTATCAATCAAGTTTCAATTGATACCTTGCACTTCTGTGATTTTATTTTTTATATAGAAAATAACTAAAAAATAATTATATAGTCCTTAGAAGAGAGGTAGTTCCCTGGGAGGGGCAAACTGTTAAGTCCTGTAGTACTAATTGAAAGGTTGGTGGTTCAAACCACCCAGAGTTGACTTGGAAGACAGGCCTGGCAAACTGCTTCTGAAAGGTTACAGTCATTGAAAGCCTTATGCAGAGCAGTTTTACTCTGCACAAGTGGAGTCACCAAGAGTTGAAATCGACTCCATGGCAATTAACAACAATAATGACAGAAGTACAGTTAAGAGTTCCAGCTATACTGACCATCTTCTAGTTCTAGTCAGTGTACGAATTCTTACTCATGTTTTCCTTCCCCCTGACATGCTTGTCTACACATCCACATGTTCTACTCACTTCAGCTTAAATGCCATTTTCTCAAAGAGGTTTCATCTAGCCACTAACTCTACACTTGTTCTCTTGCATTATTCTTCACCAGAGTAACAATCTTTAACTTCATGTTCTACTACTATTGATAAAGATGGTTTGTTGTTGTTGTTGTTATGTGCCATTGAGTCAGATCCAACTCATAGCGACCCCCTCCTTGGGTTTCTGAGGCAGTATCACTATGGAAGTAGATTGCCCAACCTTCCTTCCAGATAAAAATGGTAGTGATATATTCATTTGTATCTTAAACTTTGGTCTCCTGTTCTCCAATAAGTAAACTGGAAACTGGGCAAGAGAGGAAGATGTGAGATTTGCATTTAAATTTCAAGCTTTTTTAGACCTCTGGACACCTCATTCCATCTGTAATAGGGTTGTGGCAGCACCTACTTCCAAGTATTCTTTTCATGATAAGATTGAATGATGTGACTGCAAAAACAGAAACAAAAATTGTAGTAGATTTGATGGCTTGGAGGCTTAGTTCAAATTGTAGCTCTGTAAAAATGGGCTTTTTGGCTTTGAACTTATTTACTTATTTTAGAACCAAATTTGAAGAGATCTGTGAGATGAAATCTCTGCCTAATGATCATTAGGCGGTCCCCTGGGCTCACACTGGGATCCAGCCACAGATGAGTCTCTGGCACAAGCCATCTTTCCCTGATAGGGGCTGTTTGAAAACACTGAGAGAGAGGGATCCCCCCATTCACATGTATGCTTCTTTGTTTGACTTGCAGGAAGACGATCAGCCAGGGAGTCACTCAGGTGAGGCCTCTGCTATCTCTTTGTGTGATGATAATGCAGAAAACCAATTTTTAAAATTTTGAATTGTCCTCTTTCATAAATTTTGTCTATATCTTATTATATCCAACATTGTCACTTGAGTTCTTCCACTGATAACTTAGAACATTCAATTTCTATTCCTCTTTTGTTAGATTTCATATATTGACTAATTAATTTAAATACTTTCATCATTATTCCTAAATTATCTCCTTCATTGTATCTTCAAAAATAAGAAAGGTATATGGCTTTGACTGGAGCCATGTATTCATTCAATCAGTCAACCAATATCAGAAGGTCTGTAAATCATTCTGCTAAGTGCCAAGAGGCAGGAATATAGGAAAAATCTTGAGAGTTTTAAAGTATTTTAAAGTAGATAATATATAGACCAGGATGCTACTCCAGTCCTTGGATAAGGACATCATACTTGGTCAAGTAGAGGGTCAACCAAAAAGAAGACCGTCATTGAGATGTATTGACACAGTGGCTGCAATAATAGGCTCAAACATAACAATGATTTTGAGGATGGTGCAGGACCAGCCAGTGCTTCACTGGGTTGCTATGGATCAGAAACAACTTGACAGTACCCAACAACAAGAGGAAGATATAGACACATTTCTGTAATGCAAGACAGGGAAAGATCAATGTATTGAAAAAAATGATGAAGTTATTTGCAAATTTAGAAGAATAAAAGATTTTAAAAATAGTTTTATCTGGAGATACCACTATTTAGTAGTTATATTATTATAGTGTGTTATTGTTTATTCCAACAATAAACAGTTGTTTCTTCCCAAGTACTTTTAGTGGCACATGTATACACATAGCCACTCTCTTCTGGCCCTTCCTTAAGCTCTTTGTTCTGCCCAGCTATCAGTTTTCTATCTAAGGTGAGTTCATATTCTTCATTCAATATTTACTGAGCACTTGTTATGTGAATGGCACCATTCTGAATGTGGGTGATACCACAGGGAGACAGTCAGATAAGAATCTTATATTCATGGACCTGAGTACATACTCTGAGGAGGAATGTCCCTTATAACTGAGAATAGTAAGACTTTAGCTCACTTACTTTGGAAACATAATCAAGAAAGGCCAATCACTAGAAAAAGACATTATGTTGGTAAAGTGGAGGATCCATGGCAATGAGGGAAATGCTCAATGAGATGGATCGACACAATAGCCACAACAATGAGCTTAAACATATCAAAGATCATGAATATGGCACAGGACTGGGCAACATTCTGTACTGTTATACACAGTCAGCCAATGAGTATAATTGACTATACACAGTCAACTATGAATCAGAGCTAACTTGATAGCAACTAACAGCAACAAGAAGCATACTTTGAAATGGCCCACTCAACCGGTATACAAGATGGAGGCTTGTCCCATACAACTGTGCCATCCAGATACCTATTTGTCCATGAATGAATGTTCCGCTCAAGCAGCTTTCTAACAGGTTTCTCTCCTTCAATGTTTCTCTCACTATCCCAAATAAAATCATGTGTTTCTGTGTTTGCAGGAGCACTTCCAGCCCACTTCCCCAAGACTCCACCTATCTCAACTCACCCACTCCAGTGCCACTGCAGCCTGTGTATGGAAATGGTGAGATTTCCCAAATGATCTAGGCCAAAATGTGTAGAACGAGCTGGGGAAGAAGTCATGGAGTAACATCTACTAGCATAACCTGTCTCTGTTGTGCTCCAGCCACTTTTGGAAATGAATGACTCATCTCATCTGTGTTCTTTGCTCTGATGGGTGGATAGGTGTGGAGTAAGTTGAATGGCAAGAAGGAACTGTGCTATGATGCCTTCTTTGTTCTCTTTCAGTCAATACTTTAAGTGGGGATGATATTTATTCACTGGTATACTCTACCCAGCTGGAACAGGAATCACCAGCAGGTGAGACACAGGAGTGAATTTATGTCTGACTTCTGTCTTTCTTGGACTAAGAGGAGAACCAGTGGCTGAGCACAGCAGAGCCACTACTTCTCCTTTTAGAGCTGACTATGAACTTTGCTGTTCCTATCTAAAAACTGATCTTTGTTCCGGAAGCTGCCTTCAGTAGATCCCAGTGCTGATGTTAACTTGGCCTATATAATATCTCACTCCCCAGTCGTATGTCAGCATATGAGATCATGGCTTCTGCAAGCCCTCTCTGAGCAGCTCCACAGTTCCCCTTAGCAGCTCATCACAGCTGCTTAGTTATTTGCTGCTACCCATACTACACATGGAGGTATCAGCAAATCTCAATGGTATAAAGACCCCTTCAATAACAGGAAGGGCATATTTACTTCTCACCCCACTATTCCCACCAATATTTCTCTATATAGTAAGAAAATCATATTCGTAATAGGTAGAAAAGCAAGCCAAAAATATTAATAGAAATCAATCCATGGGAAACAAATGGGACTAGAAGAAGCCTATATTAATACCAAGTTAAGAAAGGACTTTAAATATAAGTGGAGTCTTACTGCACTCACCTTTTTCTCCATTTTAGAACCCCCAAGGACCCTTAGTAAGGATAAGGTAAGTTAAAGGCCCTGTTTTTCTTTTCTCCATGCTCTTGCTCTTTCCTCCGGGCACTGGTTCTCAAACTTAAAATTATGGTCACTTAGGAAAAGTAAAAGATTTCATGGTTTACTTCCTCCTCTATCTCCCTACAAATGAGGGTAACAAATTAATTATAACCACAGAGTATCTCTGTATAAGTAACAATCTGGAGGCCTACATGGACATTTAACATGTAGTTAAGCCATAGTGCATATATAGTCTAAAAAGCCTATTTACTTGAAAATTTGTATCCCAAAATACTGTTGAAGTGCATAACACTGTGGTATAAGGTTAACAAAACAATCTATATCAAACTAAACTAATAATTGAACAAAGTTATGCTAATAGTGATTGGTGTCATTAAAAAGCAATGATTTGTAAACCTTGAACAACTCAAGACTTTGCTGATGTTGCAAAAATAGTTTCTGAAAATTGCAGGATTCCAACTCTGTGCTTATGTGCAAAAATAATAGATGTTTTGTCTAGTGTGGTATGGCAAGATGTCTCAGGACATTATTTAGTTTCATAGTGTTACTGTAACAGAAATACCACAAGTGAGTGGCTTTAAATTACATAATTTCTAGTTCTGGAAGCTAGATGTCTGAATTCAGGGCACCAGCTATGGGAGAAGGCTCTGGAGGAAGATCTTTGTCTCAGCTTCTGTAGCCCCAGTATTCCTCAGTTCCTTGGTGATCTTCATGTGCTATCTAACTTACCTGTGTCCAATCTTCTCTTCTTATAGCTCAGAAGTGATTAGGTTTAGGACACACCCTACAATGTTCTAGCCTCATGACATAAATTAAACCCTAGTTCTTAATAGGAGTATATCCATTGGTATAAGGGTTAGGATTTTAACAAATATTATGCCATAACTAGACAGAATTCAAGCCCTTGATGAATTCCAGTAATGCACTAAATTTAGTTTACAAATACAAAATTCTGATATCCTTTAATAAATGATAGCTCATGGAGTTGCCTGACAATGACTCATAAAACATAAGGGCAGACCTTGAGGATTTGAGTCAGTTTGCAGGTCATCAGGAACCCTTCTGTGGTCCACTAGCATGATGCAGACCCTGTGAAAATGCTACCTTGGGCCACAGTCTTCAAAGAGGCTTTAATTTATGTGTCGTATGGTAAGCCATGAGAGGATGCATCCAGGCTAATGGGGAAGAGGCTCAGTTTGATGTGTGTTCTATTACAGTCTCTGCTCTGATTGAATATCTATGATATTTTGCTTCCAGGTCTCCTTACCCATCTATTCTAAATTGAAGAAGATTACTGTTATAGATATGGACTATGATGATGCAGTGTAAAACTATGGAATATTCTGCTCTTTGTAAACCAACCATAACTCTGAGTCCCAGATCCAAAACATGTGTCAGAGAGCCTATGGGAGCCAGCTTTCTGGTACAGCTCACCATGGTACTTTGCTCCATAAGCCTATTCCTTCACCTGCTGTGAAGGGAAGTCATTACAAGCCCTGAAGAGACCATCCAGGAGAGCAAACATGGAAGTGGGGAGGACAGTGTTACAGAAGAGGCTGTTTCCTGCTGATTCCTCTGGGGTGGGTTAAAATGTGCTCTAAATTCTTTTCTCAAGAGGAAATGGTGGAATAAAGTGGCTTGGGCTCTCTGGGTGGAGAAACAGGCAAGCTTAGAGCACACAGACTCAGGATTTGTGTTTTTTTTTAATTTTATTTTTAATTTTTATTAGGATTTGGGTGAAGATTTACAGAGTAAGTTCACTTTTCATACAGCAGTTCACATATACTTTGTCTCATGTCATTGACCAAAATTTACAATGCAGCAGCTTCCCTCCCACTTCCTCCCCATAGTTACCTCCTCCCAGTGTCCATCCCTTCATACTCTTCTGCACCCTAAGCTATCTCCCTGTGCATAAGCAGCCCTTCCTTCTCCCATGATTGTTCTCTCCAGGGCGTGTGTCTACTTGAGGTAAATGTTTAACTCACATGCCTGTACTGTTTGGCTGGAAACCACAGGTGTGGGTTCAATTCCAGACCTGAAGGGCAGCTAGGGGCCATAGTCTCAGTGGTTCCACCAGGCTCTATTGGACCAGCAAACCTCATCCCCACCTTCTTCTTCTTTTTTTTTTTGCCTCCAAATGATTTTTAGTTTTGTTCCACCTTGTTCTCCCTCTCTATGCAGGATCTCCTACATCCCTTCCAAGTGGATGGCAGTGGTAGCTGGGCACCATCTAGTTCTTCTGATCTCATAGTTGTATAGGTTGCAGATTGGATGGTGTACCAGTCGCTAGGACTGATTGTTTCCATTAATTTTGGTAGGGTTTGTGGTTTTGTAGAACTGCTCCATGAAGAGACCTGGGTCCATTATTTTGTCCAAACACTTTCTCTGCACAGACTGTCCAGAATCCTTGCCCTGACACTTATGTTGTTGTTAGGTGCCACTGAGTCAATTCTGACTCAGAGACTCCATGCACAACAGGACAATACACTGACAGGTCCTGTGCCATCCTCAAAATCATTGCAGTTTCAGCCCATTGTTGCAGCCACTGTGTCAATCCATCTTGTTAAGGGTCCTCCTCTTTTGCACTGACCCTCACTTTACCAAGCATGATGTCCTTCCAGGGAATGGTCCTTCTATTTTTTTTTTAATGGATAATAATGTTGTTAATACATTTAAAATAAAATTTATTTTGATTTTGATGAAGGTTTACAGAGCAAATTCATTTTCCATACAGCAATTCATACATGTTTTGTTTCATGACATTGACTGCAATCCCCACAATGTAATAGCTCTCTTCTCACCCCCTCCTTATAGTTACATTTTCCCAGTGTCCTTCTTTCCTATACGTTCCTGCCCCCTGAGAAATCTCCCTTGGCAAATACTGCTCTTTTGTTCTCCCATAATTGATCATTCTAATAAGTTTATCTACCTGGTGTATATGTTCACCTTCTAGGCCTGTCTATTGTTTGGCTGGAAGCCACCAAAATGAATTCATTTGGACACGTTGTCATGACAAGTCCCTCTTGACAACACATCTAAAGTAAGCAAGATGAAGTCTTACTACCCTTTCTTCTAAGGAGCATTCTAGCTGTACTTCTAAGAGTGGTTTGTTCATTCATCTGGCAGTCCACATTCTATTTAATATTCTTTGTCAACACCATAATTCAAAGACATCAATTTTCTTTCATTCTTCCTTACTCATGGTCCAGCTTTCACATGCATATGAGGCAATTGAAAAGACCATGGCTTGGGTCAAGTGCACCTTAGTCCTCAAGGTAACTCCTTGCTTTTTAACATTTTAAGGAGGTATTCTGCAGCACATTTACCCAATGGCACTTAATCATCCTGTTTCTGCTTAAAATATGCTATCCACTGCATTTTGGGTCTTGTTACCAAACTAGAACTAAAACAAAGTTAAATAAGGAGTTATTGTGGTTACATGCAATTTTAGTGATGCATTTTCCAGGTTGATCTAAATGCCCTGATATTTATGAGAAATAATCCCCATATATTCTACCATATCCAAAATTCTGTGTCTATTGCAACCTGTAGAAGAAGGTTTATGAATACATTTTTTTTCTTTCATTCATAAATTTATTGAAAATGTGCAATATGATTTGGAGTCTTCTGCTGCAAAAGATCTCTTTCAAGTGTTGAAGAGCAAAGATGTCTCCTTGAAGACTAAGGTGCACCTAACACAAGCAATGACATTTTCAATCACCTCTTATGAATGTGAGAACTGGACAATGAATAAGGAAGACAGAAGAAAAGTTGATGTTTTCGAGTTGTGGTGCTGGCAAAGAATGCTAAAAGTACCATGGAATGCTAAAAGAACCCAGAATGCTCCTTGGAAGCAAGGATACCAGACTTGATCTCACCTATTTTGGTCATGTTGTCAGAAGGTACCATTCACTGGAGATGTATATCATGCTTGGTAAAGTGGAGGGTCAATGAAAGAGGAGATGGCCCTCAACAAAATGGATTGATGCAGGAGCTGAAATGACGGGCTTAAGTATAAGAAGGGCTGTGAGGCTGGCACAGGACCAGATAGTGTTTCATTCTGTTGTACATAGGGTCGCTATGAGTTGAAGACAACCGGACGGCACCTAGCAGCAACATTTTAATTTTCAAACAATCACATGCTCATTTTTTTTTTTTTAATTGTACTTTGGGTGCAAATTTACAAGGCAGATTTGGTTTACATTCAACAGTTCATGCTCATCTGATTTCATGACCCCAATTATAATCCCCAGTATTCTTTAGGACATGGGAAAACCAATCACTAATTTCAAATGGAAAAGAAAGAGACCTCTGATAAGAAAACATTGCTGAAGAAGAAAAACAAAGTAGAAGGTCTCACACTCCTGTAACTCAAAATCTACTATGCAGCCACAGTAGTCAAAACAGCATGGTATTGGTACAATGATAGAAAAATAGACCAGTGGAACAGAATCAAAACCAATTTTGCCTGCACAATTGTTAAAGTATCTATCTCCCCCATTTAATGGGTTTTGGCCTTTTGTCAAATAGCAGCTGTCCATAGATAGATGGGTCTATTTCTGAGTTTTTGATTCTATTCCACTGGTCTGTTTATCTATCATTGTACTAATACCATAGAAGAATAATGATCATACAAAGAAATTCAAACTTCTGGTTAACATGGTGATTCAATTTCATCCTTTGAGGTTCTCCCTGAGTTCCAAATATACTGGTGGCAAACAAAATATAAACGGTTGTCCTAAAATAATTTTTTCCATGGGCCAGGCACAGAAAATTAATTAAAAACATTTAAATTGAAATTGTGACTGAAGGAAATAGAACAAGGATATCAGGAAGCAGAACATTCAAGGTATAGGAAATAGCAAGTTGAGAGGTCCTGAGGTGGTTCTGTATTTGATGTATCCGAGAAACACCAATGCTAACATAGTTGAAGTGAACTATATAAGGGAAGAGTGGTAGGGAAATCTGGAGTATTAAATACAGAGTCCAAAGCCAGACTTATATTTAATTTAGATGAGATAAAAGTAGCATTAAAACAGAAAGAGAAAGAATAGACTGTTTAATAAATTTTATTGTTGTTTTTAGGTGCCATCAAGTCAATTTTGACTCAGAGACCACATGTGACAAGGTAGAACTCCCTCATAGGGTTTCTTGGCTATAATCTTTATAGAAGAAAATTTCCAGGTCTTCTTCTGTCTGGGTGACTTTGAACCACCAACAGTTAGCAGGCAAGTGCTTAACCATATGTGCTATCAGGGCTCCTTTATTTAATAAGTAAAAGTAGACAATTTATATCTGTTTTTAAAAAGAAAGGTACAACTCTACCTCACATAACTAAAAAATTCCAAAAAATAAATATAGAAATCAAAACAGCAAAAGTTAGATTCCTACTTCTCACCAAATATATGTATATTGAGTGAATATAAAACAAAACTATGAAAGCATGATCAGAAAACATAGCAGGATACTTTTATGATATGGTCTGAAAGAAAGATGATAGCAGAAAGCCAAGAAACTCAAAAGCCAAGAAGAAAAAAATTGAGAAATTTAGCTGCACAAAAATAACAAACTATTTCGAATCTTGCTTATGGTAGATTGTTTGGTAGATGTTTGTGATTTTAGGCTGAGCAGTTTCTTTGTAGTATGGAAATTCCATGTGCCTCAGCTTCTAACTGTGTTCTTCAGAAGCAATTTTACATTGTTTCTTCCAAACATTGGAGGTGTCACTGGTCAGAGGGCCTATTTTTATAGTAATCCCTTATTTGAGGTTTTCAAGAGAAAAAAGTGTGACATGGTCCTGGGGTTTTGTTATTTCAGGGAAACTTTCCAATTCTTCCAGAGCAGATACCAAAAAAAATGTTTCTCAGTGATCTGTCTAAGCTGGTGGGTATATTTTGTTTTTCCCCACCAACAGCACATTTATTAAAAGGGAAGTCTCTTGAGGGTCCAAATTTATGCAGGGGTTTAAGATTCAAATCTCTGTCACAGTTGTAGGCACAAAGTCTTATTTCCTAGCTCCACCAAGGGCTCTAAATGCCAAGCTTATTGAAATGTTACAGTGTTCTGTTTACTTCATCACCTTTCACCAGGGGATCAGCAAGGGCTGAAACAATTTTAACAATACCATTTTCATTTCCCTTTTTTGTGAAAAAGAATTTCCCCTCTTTCTTTCACGTTTAGTTGTACATTTAAAAAGTTATACTATTCATCTAGCATTTATAAGTATTTATAATGGGAGAAGTTTTAGATTTTTAAGTCTATTGCACTTGCCAACGTGAATTTTCCCGCTTCAATGGGAGTGTGATTTTATTTTGATTTTTAAATGTTTCTATTATTTTAATAGGATTTTGAGAGTAAGGACATTTAAATACCAGTGCTCAGTTGACCATTTTGTATTGTTAATTACTTTTCTAATGGAAAACATGCATATCATATTTAACATAACAGTAACTCTAAGAATACTGGTGGCTGTGGACAGAAACTTTCTGACAATATTGATGACCCCCAAAATTCTCTGTATTCCTAGGGTTTTATAATTCTATGATTGTATTTTTCTTGCAGCTAAACTTTTACCACCCTTCCAGTACTGTTTCTAGTAATCCCATAGTCATATTTTGTATCTTCTTTTTCTCCTTGTTGTTGTTGTTGTTATGTGCCGTTGAGTCCGACCTGACTGATAGCGACCCCTCCTTGGGTTTCTGAGGCAGTATCACTATGGAAGTAGATTGCCCAACCTTCCTTTGGAGGAGTGGCTGGTGGGTTTGAACTGCCAGCCTTCTGGTGATGACACATTAAAGAGAAGAATATTTAATTAACCAGAAAACACTACAGGGAAACACTAATTTCAATTATGCAGAGACTATGAAAAGGTTAGATGGGAGCTCTAGAACTCACCCAATATCCTATCCTTTGGTTTCTCCTGGTTTCAACTCTGGACTCCCTGCCTAATGAGGAAATAATAGAAACAGAATGTAGGGGGTGAAGAAAATGAAAAACAAACAAACAAACAAAAACTACCTCAATCAAGGGAGGCAGAGTAAGCTGCCTTAAATAAAGGCAAAGCATATTAGTAACTCAGTAAAAAAAAAAATCCAGAAACCTGAGAAGATGCCTGGATTCTACCTTTCTTCTCACTCCCCACATCTCATCAGTTACTAAGTCTATAGATATTGACTTTCTGTCTTCTCTTGTATTTATTCTGTCCTCTCCATTTCCACTGCCACTGCCTTAATTCAAGCCTTTATCTTTTCCAGCCTGTACTTTATCAGTGGCCACTCACCTGTTCTCCTCTCTTGGATTGTACCTCCTCCAGTCCACCATATCCTCTGCTCTCAAAATGCAAAATGAGTTACAATCGTGGTTAAAATGCTCTCATTTGTCTTGGACTATTTAGGGGTTTATGGGTACTTCCAACTCCACATCTTCCCTCTATATTCTGAACTAAGTTGAGAAATAAAAGTCACATGGGAGAATGCAATGCAATGAGTTTCTCCTTAAATATGGCTTTTCTGGTCTTGGGTTTACAATTATGCCAAAAATGATTGGTTTGGCCACAGTCTGTCCTGTGATTGGTCTAATTTACACAACTTTCAGGGATTTGTTGATTTACTATGCAAATAGGGTGCATGAAACCACTCAGTAGAATTGACTACCTTGTGTTCCAACTTAGGCATTGGTTAGTTTTGTCATCCTACTAGGCTTATATAAGGACCAATTCCCAAAAATGTTGAGTAGGGACCTCATTACCATCAAAAAGTGTCTGGAGAATATCATAGACTCAGAGCAGACAGTTGTAACGTTGAAGTTTCATGAGACAGTGAGAAATGGCAGCAAGCACAGCAGAGCTCAGTGACAGAGAAGCGGTGGTAACACTACCAGCGGTGGGAACCAGGAGAGTGATGTGAGATAGTACAGTGGGCTTGCCAGCCCACAGTGAGAGGGGGATGCAGTGGACTTGTCTGCCTATGGCGAGAAAGAAAGCTGAGTATCTTCAAGCTTGCTGGTGGAGCTAAAGATCTGTAACACTTGCCCGAGTAAGGCAGAGGCTGAGAGAAGGGCCCAGCTAGTGGGCACGGTGGTGAAGGAGCTGATAGTTGTCCTGGTTGGAAACTGTATGATTGATGAAGTGGATTCTGGCTCCTAAATTGTATTCTGTCACTTCCAAGTAGATCCTGATCCCAAGTTGTATCTTGTTACTTTAATAAACCACATAATTGTGAGTATACTCTGAGAGTTCTGTGTGGCAATTGCATTGAATGATCAAACCCAACAGAAAAGTAGATAATGCATGGCATGAGGCAGTAGGGAGAGCTGGTGGCAGAGATGGTGAAAAAGTTGCAGATTTGGAGGTATATCTGACTTCCACCTCAATGGAATTAGCTTTGTACCAACCCTAATTCTCATCTCTTCTCCTGAATATAGACAGATCCTGACACTATGTTACAGAGACAAAATATGAAATTTTTAGTAGGAAAACCAGATTGGATTACGTGGCTTGGATTTGGGCCAAGTGGGAGCTGTCTCTAGTTTTCTCTCAATAGATTTTGGGACACATCTGTTAAGGGATCCAGCTAGCAAACAAAGGATCTGGGCTCCTCTGAAAGTTCACTGAAATAATTCTACATGGGAGGGAGAGCAGAAAGGACCAATCTCTCCTTGAGGACAAGTGAAGCATAGAGAGCAAGGGGCCATGAGCTGGAACCATCACCCCAAGTCACCAATCAGGAAAGCCTCTGCTCCCGTGAAGAGGAACAAGTGTTAGGGATGAGGGAGCAGTGGTAAAAGGACCAGAGTGTTTTATCTAATACTATTCATTCTTGGGGAACAGAGAAGATGTCTCCTCCATTCCATGAAAATGTGAGGGGTGGATTAAATAAGTATTCTCCCCAGATTTTTAGCATGGCATAAAATATGCTCCCTGATCTTGCCTGCCTATCTTTGGGCATTATATCTTGTGATGCTCCTCTTTGAAGCTGCGTGTCTACCATTCTAAAGTCTGTGGATCCTTGAGTAGCCCTAGCTGGTCCCTGCCTTCTTACATTGCTCATGCTGCTCACTAGTCCTGGAGTCCCCCCCTCCCACTTTTCCTCTTATTTATTTGATGAAAACCTGCACATCTCTCAAGATTCATTTCTTCTGGAATTCTTTCCTCACCATTCCTCATTCTTCAGTGTACTATTTTAATGCTGTACAGAACTCCACTACAGCACATGACACAGGAGTGCTTTTCCTTTTTCATGTTAGTATCCTGATGCTGGACAGTAATTCCCATCAGGATATTGTTATTGTTGTTGTTGTTGTTGTTTGCCGTTGAGTTGGCCCCAACTCATAGAGACCCCTCCTTGGGTTTCCGAGGCAGTATCACTACGGAAGTAGGATTGCCCAACCTTTCTTCCGAGGAGTGGTTGGTGGGTTTGAACTGCCAGTCTTCTGGTGAGCAGTCAAGTACCTTAGGCACTATGCTACCAGAGCTCCTGTTATTGTTGTTAGGTTCCATCAAGTCATCTCTGACTCATAGTGACCTCGTGTACAGCAGAACGAAACACTCCCCGATCCTGTGCCAGCCCCATGATCCTTGCCACACCTGACCCCATTGGTGCAGTCACTGTGTCAATCCATCTCATTGACGGCTTTCCCCTTTTTCATTGTCCCTCCACTTTGCCAAGCATGATATCCTTCTCCAGAGAATGGTCCCTTCTGACAACATGACCAAAGTATATGAGACAAAGTCTGGCCATTCTCACTTCCAAGGAGCATTCTGGCTGGTCTTATTCCAGGACAGATCTGTTAGTTCTTTTAGCAATCCATGGTACTTTCAGCATTCTCCACCAACACCACAACTCAAAAAGCATCGACTCTTCTTCAGTCTTCCTTATTCATTATCCAGCCCTCACATGCATATGAGGTGACTGAAAATAGCATGGTTTGTGTCAATCCCACCTTAGTCTTCAAGGAAACATCTTTGCTCTTCAGCACTTGAAAGAGGTCCTTTGCAGCAGATTTGCCCAATGCTGTACAACATCTGATATCTTGACTGCTGCTTCCATTGGTGTCGATTGTAGAACCAAGTAATATGAAGTCTTTGACAATTTCAATCTTTTCTCCATTTATCAGGATGCTGCTTATTGGTCCAGTTGTAAAGATTTTTGTTTTCTTTATATTGAGTGTAATCCACACTGCAGACTGTAGTCTTCAGTCTTCATCAGTAAGTGTTTCAAGTCATCTTCATTTTCAGCAAGCAAAGTTGTGTTGTCCACATAATGCAGGTTGTTAATGATTCTTCTTCTAATCCTGATGCCACATTCTTCTTCATATAGTCCAACTTCTTGGATTATTTGTTCACACACAGATTGAGTAAGTATGGTGAAAAGATTCAATCTTGACATATTTCCTTCTTGATTTTAAACCATGCAGTGTCCCCTTCTTCTGTTCGAATGATAGCCTCCTGGTCTATGTACAAGTTCCTCATGAGCACAATTAAGTGTTCTGGAATTCCCATTGTTCTCAATGTTATCCATAATTTATTATGATCTACACAATCAAATGTCTTTGAATAGTCAATAAAACACAAGTAAACATCTTTCTGATATTCTTTGCTTTGAGCCAAGCTCCATCTGACATCAACAATGTATCCCTTGTTCCACATCCTCTTCTGAATCCCACTTGCATTTCTGGAAGTTCTCTGTCAATATACAGCTGTAATCATGTTTTAATTATCTTCAGGAAGATTTTACTTGCATGAGATGTTAATGATATTGTTCAATAATTTCCACATTCTGTGGGATCACCTTTCTTTGGAATGGGTACAAGTACAGATCTTTTCCAGTCATTGGCCAGGTAGTTTTCTTCAAAATCTCCTGGTGTAGCAGAGTGAGTGCCTCTAGTGTGGCATCCATTTATTGAAACATCTCAATGGGTATCCCTCCAATTCCTGGAGCCTTGTTTTTTGCCACTTCCCTCAGTGCAACTTTGACTTCTTCCTTCAATACCATTGTTTCTTGATCATATGCTACCTCCTGAAATGGATGAACATCAACCAATTCTTTTTGGTACAGTGACTCTGTGTATTCCTTCCATCTTCTTTTGATGTTTCCTGCATCATTCAATATATTGCCCATAGAATCTTTCAATATTGCAACTCAAGTCTTAAATTTCCTCTTCAGTTTTTTCAGCTTGAGAAATGCCAAGCATGTTCTTCCCTTTTGTTTTTCCAATTCCATGTCTTTGCCCATTTCATTATAATAATTGTCTTTGCCTTCTTGAGTTGCTCTTTGGAATCTCAGTTTAGTTCTTTTGTCTTGTCATAACTTCCATTTGCTTTAACTACTCTCCATTCAAGGGCAAGTTTCAGAGTCTCTTCTGACATCCATTTTGGTCTTTTCTTCTGTTCCTGTCTTTTTAATGACCTTTTGCTTTCTTCATGGATGATGTTCTTGATGTCATCCCACAATTCCTCTGGTTTTTGGTCATTGGTGTTCAATGCATCAAATCTATTCTTTAAATGGTCTCTAAATTCAGGAGGGATATATTCAAGGTTGTATTTTGGCTCTCATGGACTTGTGTTAATTGTCTTCAACTTCAAGTTGAATTTGCATATGAGCAGTTGATGGTCTATTCCACAATCAGCTCCTGGTCTTGTTTTAGCTGAAGATATTGAGCTTTTCCATTGCCTTTTGCCACAGATTTAATCAATCTGATTCCTGTGTACTCCACCTGGCAAAGTCCACCTGTATAGCTGCCATTTGTGTTGTTGAAAAGAGGTATTTACAATGAATAAGTCGTTTGTCTTGCAAAATTCTATCATGTAATCTCCAGTGTTTTTTCTATCTCTAAGGCCAAATTTTCCAGCTACTAGTGATTCTTCTTTGTTTCTAACTTTTGCATTCCAGTCATCAGTGATAATCAGCACATCTTGATTGCATGTTTGGTCAATTTCAGAGTGCAGAGGTTGGTAATAATCTGCAATTTCCTCTTCTTTGGCTTTGGTGATTGGAGCATAAATTTGAATAATAGTAGTATTAACTAGCTTTCCTTGTAGGTGTATGGATATTATTCTATCACTGACAGCATTGTACTTCAGGACAGATCTTGAAACATTCTTTGTGATGATGAATAATACCACACCATTCCTCTTCAATTTGTCATTCCTGGCATAGTAGATCATATGGTTCTCTGATTCAAAATGGCCAAAACTGGTCCATTTCAGCTCAGTAATGCCTAGGATATCAATATTTATGTGTCCCATTTCATTTTTGAGAACTTCCAATCTCCCTAGATTCATACTTCGTACATTCCATGTTCCGATTGCCAATGGATGTTTGCAGCTGTTTCTTCTCATATTGAGTCATTCCACTTCAGCAAATGGAGGGCCCAAAAGTTCTACTTTATCCATATCATTAAGGTAGGCTCTACTCTGATGAGGCAGCTCTTTCCCAGTCATATTTTGAGTGCCTTCCAACCTGAGAGACTCATCTTCAGGCACTGTATTGGATAATGTTTCAGGGCTATTCATAAAACTTTACAGTAATACATCAGACAGTGTTTCACTATTATTCATAAAGTTTTCACTGGCCAATTCTTTGAGAAGTGGATGATCGCCTCTTCCTCCTTCCCAGTCTGTCTCAGTCTGGAAGCTCCACCAAAACAGGTCCACCATAGACACCCCTGCTGGCACAGCCTCTTGCCTCACAGCAACACCCAAGCCACCACAGTACAATAAACCTACAGAAAAGTTCATCTCCTTTAGTTGTTCCAACTACTCTGCTCACCTCCTGGACTACCCTCTACCTGTTCCTGCCAGCCCTGTCTGCCACTGCTCCCTGTCACCTGGGGGCTGTCCCATTATTTACTTGCAATTTTTTTATACACGTGTTACTTTACTAAAGTTATGTGACTAGAACTAATTCCATCTCACTATTCCTGACTTCCAGCTGTACTCAACCAAGGAAGTAAAGAGAAAAATAATTCACTCTATATACAGAATCTCCACAAAAGCTAAGACTAAATCTAATGAGAGGCTTACTTCATTGTCTATTCAATGCTAATTGCCAAGTGGGACAGAGGTCTTTGTGCTCTAAGGAACTTTGCTTGTCTAAGAAGATACTTATCTCACCCTAATGGACCAGTTATGTCCAGGAACACCTATGGAGATCCTGGCCTGGAGCTTGTTCAGAGCAATTCTCATCTCTTGTGTTTATTCTGGTCCATGTGTGGTCTCTGTGCCTACTCTGTGATACTCATCACTCACTTTCTGTTTAGGTGGAAATTAGAGGAAACTTCAGTCAACCCAGGTGGTTTCTGGCCATAAATGGTATCCACTCTATTGCTCAGTCTCACAGTGATTAACAGGCACATTCATTCCATGTAATGACTTACCCACAACCATTCAGAGAACAGGGCAATAGCCATGTTATTATACTCTTTTCCTTCCCTGATCAAGAGCTTCTCAGTAAACTGAATGGCTTCTCAGGACTTCGAGATTTTTCCCTTCAAAAAAGAATAGGTAAAAGGAAATTCTGTTCAGCATGATCTAGCGAAAAGAACAACTCACCATCTAGTTGATTCTAACTCATGGGGACTCCACGTATGTCTGAGTAGAACTGGGCTACACAGAGCTTTCTATGGCTGATTTTTCAGAAGCAGATCATCAAGCTTATTTTTTGGAACAACTCTAGGTGGACAGAAACCTCCAACTTTTGGTTAGTAGATGAGCAGCACTCATGGACTCAGCAGTAGCTCTATGGGATGAATGACCAGATTTAAATCCTGGCTTTGCTATATTCCAGCTCTGTAACCTGAGCAGTCACTTGGCCTCCCAGAACCTCCATTTTATCTCCAGTGAAAAGTCTTATATGAAGAAGATTGCACTCCCCTGCACAGTGTGAAATGCTACTTACTTAGTAGTACCTGAAAATATCTTTCTCTCTCCACCCTTTCCTCACGGCAGTTTTCTTTCTTGTTTCCCATGGTCCTTTTTATTTGCCCCACCACCAAATTCCTCCTTTCACAACCAATATTTTCCCTGTCTTTTACCATAGCCTTCTCAGTACAATCTCTTCTTTATTCTCTGAGTTCAGAGGAATGTCTTTAGGTGACTTTGTAGGTGCCTGCTTCAACCTGCCTCTCTCTCTTTGGCTTTTCTCGATCAAAGCTAGTTCTAAGAGGATTTGGAACTCCCTGAAGACAGGCAGAATAGACTCAAAGGTAATTTTTTTTTTTTTTTTTTGAGGGGGCTTGAAGATAAATTAATCAGTATTAAAGCTTCTTCTCTTTGCTGTTCTAGAATCTATGATTCCTTTTGGAAGATTAAGAGATGTTGGATACAGATTGGAGCCCATGGGTGGTAAAAGCAGTTAATGTGCTCAACTGCTAACTGAAAGGTTAGAGGTTTGAGTTCACCCAGAGGCACATTGGAAGAAAGACTTGGCGATCTTCTGAAAAATCAGCCATTTGAAAACTCTGCAGAGCATAGTTCTACTCTGACACAGATGAAGTCACCATGAATTAGAACTGACTCAGCAGCAACCAGTTTTTGTTACGCAGATTGCAACCTTGGAGGCTTCCTACCTTCTTCACAATAACATCTATACTGACTTTTTGGGGTTCTCTAGTAGAAGCTGTGGACTATTTATGTCTACTCCCTAGGTCATTGTTCCCAAGGGTTTTGATTTTATTATCATATCCTCTGGTGCCCCAGTTCACCAATCTCACAGACTTGAAGTCCACTATTTTGGATGTTGAGAGCTGGATGAGAGCATGTTGTTGTTAGTTACTGTCAAGTTTATTTCAACTGATGGATGAATGCATGGGGGATGGGAAAAGTGTCCGCATTAGGGAAGGTGGCCTCCTGTGTGATGTCACTAGTGGAGAGAGGTAAAGGTAGGATCTTTAGCAGAACACTCTCTCATCTATGTAAAAAGTTATGGTTATGTTAGTATTCCCTTTCCTTTTTGGAAAAATTGGATATAACCTCGAGTAATTAAGACATGGGTTAGAACTTCTGTCTCATCTAAAGGTATGGAGGCAATTATTGACACTATCTCACCACTCATCAGCAAGGGAGCAGGTCAGATACTTGAGTTCTCTGAAGAAAAAGTAAATCCAATTTCTCTTCCTCTCTCTTTTCTGGTCCCCTCTTCTGACTTTGAAAGAGATAGTGTGTTTCTGAGATGCCAGGTAAAACAGGATGAGAAAATCAAAAGCATAACTTACTACAAGGATGGAAGAAAGCTATTTTTATTAAATAGTGTCTCAAGCTTCCTTATCCAAAGTGCAGTTTTCAGTGATAGTGCCCAGTACTACTGTACTCTTTCTGGAAAGTATTCTTTGCATTGGGAAAAGATTTTAAAAGGAATAGTGATCAAAGTGCAAGGTAAAATCTTCACTCCTGTGGGCTGGGCAGGAATCTGTGGCAGTAGAGCAGGAGTGGGTACTTGGCTGGGGAAAGCCACCCATGGACCAAGCATGAGCTGGAATGTTGGTGGTTTGATCATACGAGGAAGATGACTCTTGCTCTGAGTGTCCTGTTTGGTGGATTGCTTCTCACCAGGTCCTTTTCTTTTTCTTCTTCTTCTTCTTCTTCTTCTTTTTTATTGTGATTTGGGTGAAGATTTACAGAGCAAATTCACTTTCCATACAGCAGTTCACATACACTTTGTCTCATGACATTGACCACAGTTTACCACAATGCAACAGCTCCCCTCCCACTTCCTCCCCATAGTTACCTCTTCCCAGTGTTCATCCCTCCATACTCTCCTGCCCCCTGAGCTATCTCCCTGTGCATAAGCAGCCCTTCCTTCTCCCATGATTGTTCTTTCCAGGGCGTGTGTCTACTTGAGGTAAATGTTTAACTCCCATGCCTGTACTTTGTTTGGCTGGAAACCACAGGCATGGGTTCAATTCCAGACCTGAAGGGGCAGCTAGGGGCCATAGTCTCAGCGGTTCCACCAGGCTCTATAAGACCAGCAAACCTGGCACCCCCCCTTTTTTGCTCCAAATGATTTTGAGTTTTGTTCCCTCTCTCCATCAAGGATCTCCTAGATATGTCCACTTCCAAGTGGATGCACCTGGTCCTTTTCTGCAGGAACTCTGAATCTCACTGCTCTGGAGATTGGTGTGACCCTTCTCTCTAGACTTATTTCCACTTCCTGTGCTGATAGCCAGCCCCTCCTACACCACCAAGGGATCCCGGTGACTCTGACCTGTGAGGACTGGCTTCCTCCGCAGAGGTCAGACATTAAGCTTCGATTTTGCTTCTTCAGAGAAAGCCAGGGCCTGGGTGCAGGCTGATGCAAGTCCCCAGAGCTCCAGATCTCCACTGTGTGGAGGCAAGACTCAGGGTCTTACTGTGTGAGGAACAGACATTGACTTACAGGGTAGAAAAGCAGCACCTCTGATCTCATATTATTGTGCAGAGTAAGTATCAGTAGAGCTGATTCTGGGAAGACAAGAGAGGTATGCTGTAGCTTCAGCTGGGGCTACTTGTCTTTTTGTTTCTTTCTGCAACTTCTGTCCTGTGGAAAGTGGGAACTAAGTTGGAGAAGCTTTCCAAATTGCTGTTGGCATCTTTATTTGTAAGAATCAGAAATGGATTCAGCTCCCTGTAATCAGTCTTTTCTTTATCAGTCAAATAATCAAATATTCATTGATCACTGACTGTGTACATGGCACTTAGTAGTGGGCCAGCAACTTAGAAAGGCAAGGTTCCTGTGACCAAATGGCTGAACTGCTGGGATTGCCACATGCTTTGACTTATTAGAAGGCAATACAATGCTACAGTGTATGGGACTAAAGGAAGTATAGGAAAAGAAGAAACCAGAGTGGATTTGAATGGTCAGAGAACATTTTGGGATGAAGGGGTTGTGACTGGGGTTGAGCCTTGAAGTTGCAAATGAAGGAAGAATTGTTATTGGGATTGTTATCAGGAATAATGTATTTTCCAAGGTGGGGCTGATGCTGCCAGTGTCCCTCTTCATTCTATGTAAAGGGCACCAACCGGCACAGTGACTCAACCGAAAAAAGTTTCCTGTCTTATGGAGTAGATGGTTCACCACAAATTCTTTAGTGATCTCCGCCACAAAATTAGCCAGAATCAAAGTTGGGACATGCAAGTATCTGTACCCACATTCTTCAAGACTAATTACAATGGATTCCACATATTTGTAGGAATACTTATAATGTGTTACATGTATACTCCTATATTGTCACTCCTTGCAGTAGGGAGTGGAATCAGTCTTTGCCCTGATCCCAGAGTTTTCCTAGTCAGGGTTTTCACATATTATCTTATATCTACTCAGGACACCAGTCTCTATACGAAGTTTAGAGATCCAACCCCTTAGGGGGCAGGGATTGAAGGAGGGAAGCTGGTCTTCCCCTGCTGTGTTGGAGGTCACAGGAAACATCATATTCTCCTGGTAAAGAGAGGAAGAAAAAAAAAAAAAAAAACAGTCTGGGAAAGAAGACCCAAGCTTCCTTGTCAGCAGACTGGAGATCCCAGCTGTGAAGAAGACTGAGGCTGGTAACTATAACTAGAGCTGACAAGAGCCACAATCCCATCCAGAGTGAAGTGAACATCACTGTGAGAAGTGAGTTCCACTGTCATCCATTGTTGTTGTTATGTGCCATCGAGTCGGACCTGACTTACAGTGACCCTTCCTTGGGTTTCCAAGGTGATATCACTACAGAAGTAGATTGCCCAACCTTCCTTCCCAGGAGTGACTGGTGGGTTTGAACCACCAGCCTTCTGGTTAGCAGTCAAGTGCCTTAGGCACTACGCTACCAGAGCTCCTTACTCTCATCCATCTCAGGTGGAAATTCCAAAACTGAAGTCATGGTACGTAAGAGTCAGGAGAAAATTCCAGGAGGTGCTAGGGATTAGTGCTGTGGAGAACCAATAGCAATGTGAGGATAAGTGATCCTTGCAAGTTAAACTGCTGATGTTTTTCTTTTTGTGGAACATAAAGAAGTCTGGATTGGCATGAGAAAAAAATAAGATGAGAACAAAAAATGGCCATGTCCTAGGCAGTCTCTCAGTACTCCTGTGGGTTCCTAAAACACCTCTGAGAAAATTACCTCTGATTATTTTAATGGGGAAGTGAGAATGGAAAGAATGCAGCATGATCAAAGGGCTAGGCCCTTTGCTAAGACCCCAGTATGGGGGTTTATGAGTCCATTGCAGCATCAGAAATCCTCTCTAACAGTCCCTTTGCATCTCTCAGTTCCATTGTTTTACCCTATCCCTACCCTTGGGGTTCCTGGGGCCCAGGCTATAGTGGGGAATGTGGTGGAGCTTTACTGTGAGAGAGAGGCTCTTCCCTAATCCTGTACCAGTTCAATCACAAACATGTCACCCTGGGGAACAGCTCGGCATCTTCTGACAGCAGACCTCTCTAGGATGTATTCCTTTGAGACCCACAATACCCTGGGGGCTCAGCACAGTCAAGTGGTAACACTTAAATGTCATAAATGGGTTGGTGATACTTGGGAAAAGGAGTATTAGGATTAATGTCTTAATCAGCAAACCTTGTATCATCCCACAAATTGTAATTCAAAATTCCACAAGCCTTCACCCTGTGACACTGCAGTGCTATTTAGGAGGCATCACATCTCTCATATGACTGACCTTTACCTTCTTATGCTGCATATCCAAATGCCTTATTGAAAACTTTTGTGGTTTCAGTGGTCCAGGAGCAAGAGGCAGAGCTGAAGCCCAAGGTTGAGGGGCTTTCACCCAGCCCCTAGAGCCTGGCACTTTGAACTTGGACTTCTAGACTCCAAACTGTGAGAGAATAAACTCCTGTTTGTTCAAGCCATCCCATTTGTGGTGTTTTCCTGTCAGAGCAGCACTAGGTAACCAGAACACTGGGGCAATATCATTGCCTATTTATAGCTTTTGAAAAAGCCAAAGAGGAGGAACAGAAAATTTCTGCTAAACTAGAGTAGTTATCCCATTAAGAAAACACTTTGTTTAACAACAACAAAATAAATAAAATTACTACTACTACTACTAACAATAAATGTAATAAAAATGATCTTACAAAATAAAGTTATCATTACAAGAAAAAAAAAAAATACACCAACCACCTTGGTGTCATCTTGGGAGACCATGGAAACCACACACTGATAGTTCATATAAACGGCCATAATATCACCCAAGGAGAGTGAATGCTACCTGGCTTCTTACACCCTCTCTTCCAAGTCTCTCTCATTTCTGTTTTCACTCATTGTCCTTGGGATTATCATGTAGTCATTTGACTTTTTCACAGAAGTCTTTTCAGCCCAGGACCTCAAGAGTATACTTCCTCTAGCCCACTCACAGCTATGGAGGGGCTGCAGCCAGTCTCCCCATTGGAAGGGACTCTGGGCTTAGCCTGGGAGGGAAGAGGGAGTAGGGGAAATGATCCTTAGATTGGTTTCCTAGCCACCCAACCATCAGGAGTCCCAGTTAATTCTTCAGGACCATGTTTAGATTGAGAGATTAATTATGAAATAGAGAACTGGTTAGATATGTTTGAAATTTGAGCCATTGGCCATGACATCTGTGAATTCTTGTCTTCTCCCTCTAATGGATGCTGGAAATATGGATGTAGTTTATTGCCAGGTATAGAATATCCAGGAGACAGAAGGCTCAGGTGAGAAACTGCAAAACGGTTCCTGTCAGATGCTTCTTCCCAGAAAAGTGGAAGCTGTCTGTCCTGTGGTGTTGTGTGTGCAATACAGACTTCATCACATCTCTTGTCCTTGATGTGAAATCTGTGGGTCTAAATAGGAACAGGAGATTTCTGGAGGCAGGTTCTTGTAGAGAAGCTGAATTTTTTTAAAAAAAGGCAAATGGTCAATTGAGTCTCCATTTTGATGTAACTAGAAAATTGGAGAGAATTTGGGATACAAGACAAAAGAAGGGAAATCAGGCAAGAGAGAGAATATCTAAAGTTGATGGAGGAGTATTGAATCAGAAGGAATTCCCTGAATTGAAGAAGAACCTGTAATCACCTACTTTGAAGTAATGAGAACAGAATCCATTTCTGGGCTACTTTTTTCCTCTCACACAGAGAATCAGTCATTTTGCAGCACTATTCATAATACCAAAGAGATGGAAAAAACCTAAGTGCCCATTAACAGAGGAATGGGCAAACAGTGGTACATACACACAATGGAGTACTATGCAACCCTGAAGAGTAATGTAGAATCTGCGAAACATGGATGAACTTGGAGGACATTATACTGAGTGAAATAAGTCAATCACAGAAGGCAAGTATTGTCTTAGTTCACTATTATAAAAAATCAAGGAAAGTTTATACATAGAAGTAAACTTTCCCTGTTGGTTATCAGGGATGTGAGAGGAGGGGAGGCTAAATTCCTAGATAGGTTGAATAATATATATAAAAAGAAAGATATATATATATAGAGAGAAACCAAAGATTATTAGTGACTACCAAGGGTAGGAGGGAGGTGGGAAAGGGCAAGGGCAATTGAGTTTATTATAATTGTAGTAGAATATTTTGGAAAAGGATAGCTGTAATGATGGCACAACATGAAAAAAAAGTCATCAATATTATCCCTGAACTATAAATGGGGAAGTTGTTATGTTGGTGAATGTCTTTGTTTGTATATGTTTTCACCACAATAAAAGTGAAAAAAAAAATCAGTTATATTTCATTTCCCTAGAGACCTTAAAGTTTTAAAACTATCTTCTGAAATGAATTGTACCCCCTCTTACTTTTGTGAGAACTTTACAGTTGGATTTGAAGGAGGAAACAGCAGCCTGAGTTAGCTTGTCATGTTGTCCAGGTATTAGTATGTTTACATCAACTTAAATTAACAAGGTCTTCTCTATATATTTTTGTGATGCAAAATGTCCTCACGTGGTTTGGCAGCTTAGGAGAAGGATTAAGAATACAGCCTCTAATCTCTACCTATGTGTTTATAAGTGCTGCAAATATATACATGAATGTAGTAGAGCATACAGGGGACAAAGTTAAGAAAATGCCTCAGTCATAACCAAACACCTTGAGGGAATGAGTTGCTGGGTATGGAGGCTCAGGATCACAGTCTCAGATGACACTGAGGTCAATTAACATAACATAGCCCACAAAGACAAAGTTCTACATTCTACTTTGGTGAGTAGTGACCGGGCTCTTTAAAGCATCTGAGTGGCCATCTAAGGTGCAATTATTGGCCTCTCCCTATCTGGAGCAAAGAAGAGTGAAGAATATCAAAGAACTAATAGAGCACATGAACCCCAGCCTCCATGACCCTGAGACCAGAAGAACTAGGTGGTGCCCAGCTATCACTGCTGACTGTTCTGAAAGGAATCACAATAAGAGATCCTGGATAGAGTGGGGAAAATGTAGAACAAAACTCAAAATCATTAAAAAAAAAAAAAAAATGACCAGGCTTACTTGTCTAAGGTAGACTGGTGGAACCCCGAGACACTTTTCAAAATAGAAACTGAACATAACTCCTGTAATTCAACTGTCAACCCAATGATAGACAGACCTATACAGTAAACAGTGATATCAGGAGGCTATGTACTCATTAATACAATCAAGCATATGAGATCAAGAGTACAGCATTTGCCGAGGAATAGACTTATGAAGTGGGGAGAGGATAGGAAGGAAGGAAGAAGGGAAGGGATGGGCACATGGAGGAAGAGGAAATAATACTGTTATAATGTGGGTATTGCAATAAATGTCACAAAACAGAATGTGTATGGACTGTTGAAAGGTAAACCAATTTGCTCTATAAACTTTCACTCAAATCACAATTAGGAAAAAAGAAAAAAAAGAATATGGCCTCTAGAGACAACTACCTGGAATGATGTCCCAACTCCACCCCCTACCAGTCTTGTGTGTATTTCTCCACTAGTAATGCAGTTTTAATTATTGCAGCCGTGTAGTGATCTTTAACATCAGGAAGAATAAAACCTTCCCCTTTATTCTTTTTTTTCTCAGAATTGGTTTAACTATGAAATAATACTATAGTAACAGATTTTGAAATCTCAAAATGAAAGCAGCATGAAAATTGCCAAGAAAAACCAGCAACAGTTGTTGTTGAGTTGATTTTGATTCATGGTGACCCCATGTGTGTCATAGTAGACTTATACTCCATAACATTTGGAAGGCTATGAACTTTGAGAAGTAGAACACCAATCCTTTCTTCTAAGGCACCTCTGAGTGAACTCAAACTTCCAACCTTTTAGTTAACAGCAGAATGGGTTAAATATTTGCACCACCAGGGACTCCAGTGGTCAGAAATAGATAGACCAAAATACAAACCACATCAGTTACCCTCAAGTTGACTCTGACTCATGGTGACCCCATGTGTGTCACCATAGAAACATGCTCCATAGGGTTTTCAATGGCTGACATTTTGGAAGTATGTGTACTGTATGGCCCACCATTTCCACTCCTAGGCATTTCTTCCCAGGCACCTCTGGGTAGAACCTGTAAACTTGTGGTTAGCAGCCAAGTGTGTTAATCATGTCTGCCACCCAGGAACTCCAGACCAAAATAATGGAATAGAATTGCAGTTGAATTACAGTTGAGAATAGTCAGTTGAAAAGAAAAAAAACAAAAACAGAAAACAGGACATTTATGTACATTTGACAAATAATAAAGAAAATACCACAAATCCATATGGCGATATTTTTTAACCTCATGCAAAATTTCATTTCTTCTCATATAACCATTAAGAAGACCAAAGAAACAGAAATTTTGGGAAATCTGATCAGTACATACATGCAGAAAACAGGAATTCTATGAGATATTATGTAGATGGAACCAAATAAATGGAAATATCTATGAGTGTGTCTAGGAAGGATCAACCTAGTAATTGAGTGGACATATTGCTCCTCAACCTTTTGGCTAAGATCATGTATAATTAAATGGACAGCATCCTTGATATGACCTTCTAACTTCTAAGCTCTGAGTATCAGGAACTGAAAATTGGAATGCCCCATGGGGTTAGTTGCAAGGTGGGGGTAATCTCAACTATGCTGTTAACCCTGGGAGACATAGAAGGTATTGGAACATGAAGGGCATGGTAAATGTGCCTACCCACTGCCATCACTAGGCAGTCACAATGGTCAGATAATCATTGTCCACCTGAACTTCTGAGGAGGACAATCAAGAAGATTGGAGTGTGGAAGCAATGCTCTATGCAAGTGTCTATAATTACATATATAAGTGAGTGCTTGAGAAGAATTAGCTCCAAGTATTCTGGAACTCATGATATGAAGAGACCAAAAAAATTCCACTGAACTTGTGTAGACCTGCTTTAGCTGAACTAATGATTCCCACTTGTGATGATATAACCCCAACTTTGAGATAGGTGGAGATGCCAATCAGTAGTGAGTCTCTGTAGGAACATGGGCCAAGACCAGCACCTCTGAGTGAAGATGGAGTTTTCACTGAACGATACAGACACACCTGTAATTAGTCACACTAGAAAGAGGCAAATCCTAGAATAGGAAGTGAGGGTTCAGGATATTGAAGAAGGAAACTTTCTCCCTAGTCCTGAGGTTTGACCTTTAAAGGATGGAAAATCTCACTTATTGCTGATGGTAGTATAAACTGGAACAACATCTTTGGAAAATTTTTGGCAGGATCTTATTTAAATGAAAATATGTGTACTGTTTGGCACATCAATTCCACTCCTAGTTATATAACTAGTTGCTGTGAAGTCAACTCCAACTCATGGTAACCCAATGTATCAGAGTAGAGCTGTGCTCCATAGGGTTTTTAATGGCTGAATTTTCAGAAGTAGATTGCCAGGCATTTCCTCTGGGACACCTCTGTGTGAACTTGAACCTCCAACCTTTCTGTAAGCAGCCAAGTGCATAACTAAATTCACTAGAAGAAATGTACAACTAAACTCTTAGCAGCACTATTTGTAATACCCCCTAGTGCTGTCACTAGGGAGTGCGAGAGGTACAGACCACATCAGTGGCATTGTCAGAGAGAGTGACACAAAAATAACTGTTTATATGATTTTTGTGCAGTGTTTCAGTAGAAATATACTATTTTTTTTTTTTTTTACAAAATATTACTGTAGTTATAACAAAATTCTTTGTAAGCCCAGCTCACATGCATGGATATACCTACAAGGCTAAAACTCTATGCTAATTTACTTTTGAACCATCTAATGGGAGCTCTGGTGGCATGGTGCCTGAGGCATTAGACAGCTAACCAGAAGGCGCAGT
This sequence comes from Orycteropus afer afer, assembly GCF_000298275.1. NCBI lineage: Eukaryota > Metazoa > Chordata > Mammalia > Tubulidentata > Orycteropodidae > Orycteropus > Orycteropus afer. The sequence goes on along the minus strand of NW_006921780.1, from coordinate 552,417 downwards.
TCAAATCCACCAGCCACTCCTTGGAAGGAAAGTTGGGCCATCTACTTCCATAGAGATACTGCCTCTGAAACCCAAGAAGGGGTCACTATGAGTGGGAATCGACTCAACCACAGTGAGTTTGGTTTTTGAGTTGGTAATATGTTCTTGTCAGAGTTGTCATTATTACTCAATTACAATGACACTGAATCACGTGGTTCCATCAGCACATGCTACAAGCATGCATTTTTTTTGCTGTCGGCATTTGTACAGTCACTTATTTTGTCAAGTTTTCAGATGTGTTACTACAATATCGTGGTAAGTAGTATTTGTGATGATGTAGGTATGTGAACCTACATCAGCAACTTTTTTGAGAATGAAGTAGTTATTAAAAGGAGAAAAATCAAAGAGGCTTCCTATCAGGAATAATGTTGCAACCAGTAATGTAATTCAATGTAGAAAGATTTTATAAAATAATTTTGTTAGAACTCATATACATAATCTAGAAAATATTATATTTAAGCAATTTACAACTATATTTGCCACATATTATTCAATGATTAAAATTTATAATAAACATTACTAAGGAATCTGTATGGTCTATTATGGGAGGAGGTCCATGGTGTGGGGTGGAAGTTGATACCATGAGGTATTGCAATGGGTGACACCTACCCTGGTGATGCCACTGATAGCCCCAAACCAGAAAGTCTCCAAATGCCAATCAACAGTGAAACAGAAAAATAAATTGGGAGACAATCATACAATGAAATATTAAATAGCAATGACAATGAAGGAACCATAACCATAAACAACAACATGTAATTAACTCATGCAAAAGATGCCCCACACAATGAGTTCATGCTATATAACTCTAATTTTATAAAATTCAAAAGTAAGCAAAAATAACAAATTGTCTTAGAAATGAAAATGGTGATTATCCTCGGGTGGTTAGTTTTGGAAATGGAAATGGGAGGCACTTCTGGGTACTACTAATTCTGGCTATTTATATGGGTGATTGTGAATATATTCTCTTTGTGGAAAATTCATTGAGCTGTACATTATGATTTGTGTGTATGGTACATAACATATTTGTGCATATATGTTATGTACAATAAAAGTTCAAAAAGAAATCAAGATTCACTGGACTTCACAGTCCTTGTTTTCTTTTATGATGAAATACATGTATAGCATAAATTTGCCATTTTAACCATTTATAAGTGGACAATCTGGAGATATTAATTACATTCACTATGTTGTGCAAAACTTTTTTTATATGTATTTCCAAAAAAAAAATTTTTTTTTTTTTGAGTCTTTTAGTTTGATTTTTATTTCCTGGTGTATTTTCCCTAATCCTGTCACTCTGTCCTTTTCTAATGATTTGCTTTTGTTGTTGAAAATATAAAACAACCACCAACTCAACAATTTCTACACATGTTTTCAAGATATTTTCAACACCCAAAAGAGAAACTCTGTACCCATTAAGCAATATTTTTCTATGTACTCTATCAAAAATAAACAACTCATAACACCATTACCATATTGCTATGTAGGTTTAATAGCCATCTTTAAAGCTAGATAGAACATCATTACCAAGTAAATCAGTGCTCTGATTAATTATGATTTTCAGGGTACTTATATATGATTTCATCAAAAACTTAAAAAAATGTTTGATTGGTTGACAATTGTGTCAGAACACATAAATCTTGGGAGTTCTGGTGGCATAGTGCCTAAGGCATCTGACTGCTAACCAGAAGGTGGGTGAGTTCAAACACATAGCCACTCCTCAGGAGGAAGACAGAGCACTATAAATCTTACAAGACCGTTGTAAGATAAATATATACAATCAAACATTTTAAATGCAAGAAAAGTAGAAATCTTGCTAAAACAATTGCAAGATCAGTAAGCCATGAGGGCTCTAGAGTCTTAGAAACAGGACATATCCATTAATCTTTTATTGTTTTTTGAAAGAACAAGTTTTAAGTGTTTCAGTGAGCCTGATCACCTAAGCACAATTATGTGAAACTAGACAGACTGCTTCTTTAAAATTATATACATATGATTATACAACACATTGGTTTCTAACACTTAATAAGACGACCTTTAGTGTCATGGGAAAGAGAACCCTCTCTGTTTTCCTGAAACAAAATTTAAAATTTTATTTTACAGCTCCTTCCTCCAACCATGGTAAACACTAATCTACTTTCTGTCTCTCTGCATTTATCTACTTGGAATATTTCGTATAAATGGGATGATACCATATTTGTCCTATTGCATCTGGTTTATCTCAGCATAATGTTTTCAAGTTTCATCCATATCATAATAGAAATCAGAACTTCGTTTCTTTTTATGGGTGAATAATATTTAATTGTAAGGATATACCACATTTTACTTATCCATTTATCTGTTGGTGAACACATGGGTTGTTTTTACCTTTTGGCTATTGTAAATAATGCTGCAATGAACATTGATGTACAAGTATCTGTTTTAGCCTCCATTTTCAATTAATAATAGGAATGTGGGATGTACAAAGTATGAATCTTGGAAAATTGGAAGTTGTCAAAAATGAAATGAAACACAAAAAATTGATATTCTAAGCATCAGTGAGCTGAAATGGACTGGTTTTGGCCATTTTGACTCAGACAATCATATGACTTACTATGCCAGGAATGACAAATTGAAGAGGAACAGTGTTGCATTCATAATCACAAACAATGTTTCAAGATCTGTCCTGAAGTATAATGCTGTCAATGATAAGATAATATCCATATGCCTACAAGGAAGACCAGTTAATACTACTATTATTCAAATTTACACACCAACCACTAAAGCCAAAGATGAAGAAATAGAAGATTTTTACCAACTTCTATAGTCTGAAATTGATCAGATATGCAATCAAGATGAATTGATAATTACTGATGATTGGAATGTGAAAGTTGCAAAGAAAGAAGAATCATTGGTAGTTGGAAAATATGGCCTTGGTGATAGAAATGATGCTGGAGATCACATGATAGAATTGTGCAAGACCAATGACTTATTCATTGCAAGTACCTTTCTTCAACAACATAAACAGTGGCCATACACATGGACCTCACCAGATGGAATGCACAGGAATCAGATCAACTACATCTGTGGAGAGAGATGATGGAGAAGCTCAATATCTTCAGCAAAAACAAGGCCAGGAGTTAACTGTGGAACAAACCATCAATTGTTCATATGCAAGTTTAATATGAAGTTGAAGAAAATTAAAAGTCCATGAGAGCCAAAATATGACCTTGATTACATTCTTCTTGAATTTAGAGACCACCTGAAGAATAGATTTGACCCATTTAAGACCAATGACTAAAAACCAGATGAATTGTAAGATGACATCAAGAGCATCATACATGAAGAAAGCAAACAGTCATTAAAAAGACAAGAAAGGAAGAAAATAAAATGGATGACAGAAGAGACTCTGAAACTTCCTTCTTAATGGAGAGTAACTAAAGTGAATGGAAGAAATGATGAGATAAAAGAGCTGAACAGAAGACTTCAAAGGGCAGCTTGAGAAGTATTATAATGAAATATGCAAAGACCTGGAGTTAGAAAACCAAAAAGGAATAACAAGCTAGGCATTTCTCAAGATGAAAGAATTGAAGAAAAAATTTAAGTCTCTAATTGCAATATTGAAAGATTCTATGGGCAAAATATTGAACAATGCAGGAAGCATCAAAAGAAGATGGAATACACAGTCACTGTGCCAAAAAGAATTAATGTTCAACCATTTCAGGAGGTAGCATATGATCAAGTACCAATGGCATTGAAAGGAGAATTCCAAGCTGCGCATAAGGAATTGGTGAAAAACAAGGCTCCAGGAATTGACAGAATACCGATTGAGATGTTTTGACAAATGGATGCTGTACTAGAGGCACTTACTTATCTATGCCAAGAAATTTGGGAGACAGCTACCTGGCCAACTGACTGAAAGAGATTTATATTTATGGCCATTCCAAAGAAAGATGACCAATAGAATATGGAAATTAACAAACAGTATCATTAATATTACACATAAGTAAAGGAAGGTTGGGCATTCCTACTTCCGTAGTGATACTGCCTCGGAAACCCAAGGAGGGGTCGCTATGAGTCGGGGCCGACTCGACGGCACATAACAACAACAACAACAACAAGTAAAATTTTGCTGAAGATAATTAAAAAATGGTTGCTGCAGTTTACTGACAGGGAACTGCCAGAAATTCAAACCGGATTCAGATGAGGGTGTGGAAAAAGGGATATCATTGCTGATGTCAGATGGATTTGGCTGAAAGAAAAGAATACCAGAAGGATATTTACCTGTGTTTTATTGACTATGCAAAAGCATTTGACTGTGTGGATCATAAAAATTATGGATAACGTTGCAAAGAATGGGAATTCCAGAACACTTCATTGTGTTCATTAGGAATCTGTACATAGACCAAAAGACTGTCATTCAAACAGAACAAGGGGATACTGCATGTTTTAAAATCAGGAAGGGTGTGTGTCAGTGTTGTGTCCTTTCATCATACTTATTCAATCTGTATGCTGAGCAAAAATCTGAGAAGCTGAACTATATGAAGAACTTGGCACCAGGATTGGAGGAAGACTCATTAACAACCTGCAATATGCAGATGAACAAACTTGCTTGCTAAAAATGAAGATGGCTTGAAGCACTTACTGATGTATGGATTATACCTCAACATAAAGAAAACAAAAATCCTCACAGTTGGGTCAGTAAGGAACATCAAAATAAATGGAGAAGAGATTGAAGTTGTCAGCAATTTCATTTTACTTGGATCCATGATCAACACTCATGGAAGTAGTGGTCAAGAAGTCAGATGTCATATTGCACTGGTCAAATCTATTGCAAAAGACCTCTTTAAAGTGTTGAAGGGCAAAGATGTCACTTTGAAAACTAAGATGCGCCTAACCCAAGCCATGGCATTTTCAATCACCTCATATACTTGTGGAAGCTGGACAATGAATAATGAAGACTGAAGAAGAGTTGATGCTTTTGAGTTATGGTGTTGCCAAAGAATACTGAAAATACCATGGACTTTCAGAAGAATGAACAAATCTGTCCTGGAGAAGTGCAGCTGGAATGTTCGTTGGAAGCAAGAATGGCCATACTTTGTCTCACCTACTTTGGTCATGTTGTCAGAAGGGACCATTAGATGGATTGACACAATGGCTGCAACGGTGTACTCTAATATAGCAGAGATTGTAAGGGTGGCGCATGACCAGGCAATGTTTCATTCTTTTGTATGTAGGGTCACTATGAGTCAGAGATGACTTTATGGCAGAGCCAACTTGATGGCACCTGACAGCAACAACGACATACCTAAGAGTGGAATTGCTGACTCATAACAACAACATGGTAGTTCTGGAGTCCTTGGGTGGTATGAATGGTTAACTTGCTCTCTGTTAACCAAGATGTTGGTGAGTTGAGCCCAGCCAATGGTGCCTTAGAAGAAGAGCTTGAAGATCTACTTTTACAAATCAGCATTGAAAGCCCTACTGAGCACAGTTCTACTCTGACACACCATGAATTACTCAATGGTAACTGGTTTGGTTTTATGGCTGTTTTATGTTTAACTTTTTTGGGAACCACCATTCTCTTGTCCACAGCAGCTGCACCATTTTACAACCCCACCAGCAATGGATGAGGGTTCCAATTTGTTATTTTGTTTATCTTATTACAGCCAGCCTAATGTGTGAGGAGGCATGAAGTGGTATGTGGTTGTGATTTTGATTTGCATTTCCCTGATGACTAATGATGTTGAACATTTTTTCATCTGTTTATTGGCTATTTGCATATCTTCTTTGATGGTGATGATCTATTTTAGTCTTTGTCTATTTTTAAATTAGATTCTTTTTTTTTATTATTGTTTTGTTGTAAGAGTACTTCACATATTCTGGATATTAAACACTCACAGGTATGTGGTTCCCAAATATTTTCTGCCATTCTTTCTTTCTCCCCACCCCCATTGTGCTTTGGGTGCAAATTTACAGAGCAGAATTTATTTTGCATTTAACAATTTGTGTACATTTGGTTTCACTCCCCGATTACCATCCCCAACCCTAACCCACTCTTTCCCCTCCCTTCCCTATGACCCCCCCTCCCTGTACCTTTCTTAGTTATGTGCTCCTGTCTGTCCCGCTTTCCCTCCATGTGAACGTTGCACCTCTGGTGGTGCCTCATGGCCGATTGCTCCAAGGGGTGTATCTCTGTAGAGTAGGTGGATACATCGCCCCGGGTTGGGTGTTTTACATGTAAGTGTTTCTATTGTTGGGCTGAGAGCCAGTCCTTGGAAGTGAGTCTTATCCCAGGCCTGAAGTGTATCCCAGGGCCACACTCTTGGGGGATCTCACCAGACTCCATCCAACCAATAATTCTGGTCATTATTGTGGTTTTGAATTTTCTTCCACATTTTTCTTCCCACTCTATCCAGGAGCTCCAATTTTCTGCCAGTCTTTAGATTATGTTTTAATTTTGTTGATAAATTCTGTTGATGCCCCCAAATTTTACATTTTGATGAAGCATTTTGTGTTTTTGGGTGTTTTAAACCAATAATTTCTGCTATTTATAGACGTATTCAAGTGAGATAAGTTGTTAATAATGTTTGCTTTTTCTTTTTTCTGTTGGGCTAGTTTGTTATTTTTACTATGTTTTCTTTAAAAATAATCTGAATTTTACTTGATTGATTTATTGCTTCATTCTATTTCGGTTTTGCATAGTAGATGGAAATTCTATGTCTTCTTTCTATTTTACTCAAGAGTGTCAATAATTTTTTTAAAATGGATACACTTCTATCAATATCAAGAATTAATATCTGTAATCTTTCTTTAAAAAGGCATGGCATTGTAGCTTTTACTCCCCTTGCCTCTATACCTCTATTTAAAAAATATTTTCCTTATCAATTATATTTAACATCTTTCTTGCATTATCAACAATTATTTGAACTTTCTATAAGTTATACTGATTTCTATGTCCTGCATCTTCCTTATTCTTTTATTTTATTTTCTTGGGTTGCTGAAGTATATCTGTGAAGTTTGTCTTTTTGTTTGTTTGCTTGTTTGCAATAAAAATATTTGGATGACATACTTTCTGCATCTTTTTGTTTCCAGACATGTTTTAGTCTTGTCTTATAAGAAAAAAATATATATATAAATAGGAGTTACTAGAATATGACTACTGGAATGAGGTAAGCCCTTTAATTCTGAAGATACAAGTATTTCTTCAGCCCAGAGGAATTTTCTTCTATCATGTTTTATTACTTTTTTTTGCTATATTACTTCTCTGTTTTTTTCCCTCCTCTTTCTCCTTCCCCTTCTTTTCTCCTTCCTCTTCTTCTCCTTTCCTTCCACTCCCCCTCCTCTTCCTTCTTCTTCCTGTTCCTTTCCTCTTTCTCCTTCTTTTAGGTAATATGTCTCCTCAATCAATAGTTATTACATTTTCTTTAAACTTGTATATCCTTTTGTCTTCTTTCTTTATCCAAGGAAGATTTCTTTATTTAATCCCCAGGTATTTGATTCCATTTGGTTTAATTTGCTATTGAAATAATGAAGCAATGCCTACACACATCTGAAAGAAGCAGACTGTTAATCCAGAATGCTATATTCAGTTCAACTATCAATCTAGTATGGGAAGATAGGTTACAGAGAGTTGATTCTTTCACCCTATGGGGAGATGTTCTCTTGAGACAAAGAACATCTGGCCCTAGAGATATTTAGACAATGGTAAACTTGATAATGAAAAACAATGGCCAGGAGGCTGGGCAGGGAGCAAAGAGGCTATAGTCAAGAAAGATCTCAAGTAAGTAGAAGCTGGGAATGCCCAGGACATGGACTGCCTATTTGTCAGTAAAAAAATAACTATTAAAATCACTCTGAGACAAAACTGCTCCAATATTTCAGTATCCACTGGACAAACTATTTTTAATGTGTATGCTCATGTATACATAAATACATGATTTTAAATAGAATAATACCTATACCCTGTTTTTTTTTTTTTTTTTCTTTTAATATTTTTGTTGTTGCATGGTTGTGGTGCTTATATTTGTGTGTCAACTTGGCTAGGCCTGGTTGAGTGGCTGGGAAGCTGGATGTAGTATTCCGCATGATGAGACTGGTAATCAACTCCATGGTGGAATCTACTATGAGCAGCTGAGTAGCTGCCTTTGGAATGTGGTCTGCTTCCTGTATATAAGGAGAAGCCTTGGGAATGGTCTCTAGCCTATGGCACTCTTGGACCCTGCATGTAGCCATGTCATTGCTCAGCAGCCTGCTATGCTCTGCTGACCTTGGGACTTACAGTGGACTTAAGTTAATGGCCTGCTGTGTGGATTGATAACATTGGGACTGTGCCTTTTTACTTGTCAACCTTGGGGCTTCTCAAAGCCTCAGCAGCCAACAGCTGTTTGAGTGAAGAAATGCCTCTAGCTCCAGTGGGCTGGGAGCAGGGGGAAGAGCTGGACCCCAAGGTTGAGGGGCTTTCATCCAGCCCCTAGAGTCTGGCACTTTGAACTTGGACTTAAAACCTTGAAATTGTAAGAATAAACTCCTGTTCGTTACGGCCATCCCATTTGTGGTATATTGTCAGGTAACCAGAACAATGGTGTAAAATCACTTTATTAAAAAAAGCAATTTGGCCTTTTGTCCTTGGACTTACAGCCCCACCATGCAAGAACACAGATTGTCTGAGGAGCTTGTTTTTACCGGCAAAAACCCCAGAACACAGAAGATCACATGGGGCTTCCTCACTGACTAGAGCCAGAAGAGGAGTTGGACATGAGGGCCTTGTGCTATGACCCTCCCAGACCAAGTAAACCTATAATAGTGAGGGAGGCAACAACTATAACACTACCAGAAGAGGAGACAATGAACACAAACACAAATTAAATGGTGGTCACAGAGTATAAAAATGGAAACTTAATCAAGAGCAGAGAGAAGCCACCAATAGCAGAACCCAAGAAGGGATGTCATTGATCTTCCTATGTGGAAGTTACCTAATGGGTGAGAATGAACATTGGTTTTTAGAAAAGGTAAGCAGGTCCCCTTTTAGACTTTGAGGTCCTATGGTGGGAGTCCTTCAAAATCTTGCCCTTTGCATAGCTTCCTCTCTGCTTATATCCTTTGCTTTAACCCTTCTGTGTTATTAAATTTGTTATTGCAGTAATGTTGTTTCCTTGAGTTCTCTGTGACTGTTCCAATGAATTAAGGAGCTCTGGTGCTACAGTGCCTAAGGCATTTGACTGCTAACCAGAAGGTTGGCAGTTCAAACTCATCAGCTACTCTGCAGACAGAAGATGGGTAATCTACTTCTGTAAGGATTTAAAGCCTTGAAAACTCAATGGGGGCCACTATGAGTTGGAATTATCAAACCCAGTAGAGAAAGAGTGTGGAGAGAGAACTGATGTCAGAAATCATGGAGAAATAGGAAAATGGGTATATATTTGACCTTTGCCTCATAGGAACCAGCTTGGGTTGTTTCTTAAGGTTATAAGATTGTCCTTCAGTTGGTGTCCAAAAAAGTTCTCTTCCATTCATAGTTTTATTCTCATGTATTAGATGTTTTTCTAAGATGTCATTTGTAGTGTTAACTGTTATATTTAAATATATTATAATGGACTTTATAAATTAATTATTTCAGGACATATGAAGTTGCTGGGTGGCACAAATGGCCAAGCAAATGACTACTAACAATCCAATGGGCAGTTCAAACCCACCCAGAGGTACCTCAGAAGAAAGGCCTGGAAATCTGCTTCCAAAAGCTATACTCTTGAAAACCCTACAGGGTGCGTTTCTACTCTGCACACATGGGGTTACCATGAGGTGGAATCAACTTGATGGCAACTAGTTTTACAGTATTGACAAATAATCAATATTCTAAACAAAGCTGTAATGAGCACCCTTTTATGTAACTCAAACTTTTGAAAGTATTACTATTTTAGAGAAATACAAGCCTGTTATTCTAGACAAGAGTTAGACAATCACTTGGCAACATTTTCCCTGAGACATCCTGGGAGGTTGTATGAAGGGTCTACCAGCTTATGACACATTACTGCCAAGACAAAGAATTGAAACAACCATATGGAAAAAAAAAAACCAACATCCTTTTTCTCACATTCTCTGTGTGGAAATAGAGTTGAAACATCTCCTTTCTTTCTATTCATGCAAATATTTCTGAAGAGTACCATCTGGTTTCAGCTTCTTGTGACTTTTTTCCAGTCTCCTGCAGGCCAATTGCTTAGACATTCTCTTCTAAAAGAGCTGGGCGAGGAGGTCCCCATCCTGCTTTGGTCATTGCTGCTGGCCTTCGGTAAGTTAGGTAACTTGGAACAAGATCTGGGGCACCCAAAGGATGGAGACTGTTGTCTAGAGATCCTTGGAGCTTTCTCAGAGGTTCAAGTCTCTGGCCAGGACCTACCAGGAGGCTAGGTAGCCCCTTTCATTTCAATTCCCAGAGACATGTGGGAATTGAGGAAATGAGCAGACCTAAATCTCCAAGAATATCTAGAAGGTGATGAATTTCTATCAAGGAAAAACAAAAGAAAAAAGAGCTTATTTTTCTGTCATGAATTTATGTTCTGATCTCATAGGATATTTTATAAATGATGTAACTGATTTTTTTCCCAAGAGTAAATCCTAGTGATCCACTCCTTCTTTCCATACTGAATAAAAAAATTTTAATTTTAATTTTTAAAAAATATTTAGATATGAAATTAAAATATATAATAGTCAATGTGGGGGAGTCACAGAAGACAAAATTCCTCCTCCATCTCCATCTCCACTGAGCCAAACTATTTCCCAACCCACTTAAGATAAGAACTGCTAAGAAACATGTTTCCATTCTCTGTACTTAGTAGGCACTCTATATAATTTTAGAATGAATGGGTGGACTCTTAAGGCAAAAATTGACCTGAAGTTGGGAGAGAGGCGTGATAGTTGGGATTGTGTGTCAACTTGGCTGGACACAATTCTGAGTGTTTTAAGCAGTTGTGGTGTGGTTATTCTCATGATGAAATCAGATGTATAAGTTTTGAGCAGCCAATCATTGAAAGGGAGTTTCCCTAGAGATGTGGCCTGCTTCCAATATGTACATGGACATCTTGGGGAAAAAGTCACACTCTTTGGTGGATCTGGATCCTGTTGTGCTACCTACAACTATCTGTGAGTGAACAAGCCAGCATTTGGCTTGGTGATCTTGGATTCATCATCTGTCAGAGTCAACAGCTGGTATACTGCCTGCCAACCTTGATCTCGTCAGCCCCCGGTTGCTACGTGAGTTGGGAAAAGCCTCCAGTTTGATGTTTGATCCAGGAACTCGGGACTTGCTGGTTTCTACAAGTTTGTGAGCCATTTTCCTAAGATAATTTTTTTTTTTCTCTCTCTATATAAGCTTTACTGGTTTTGCTTCTGTAGAGAAACCAGCAAAACACAAGGGGACTTTCACATGGCACAAAAATGGGAGAAACCTTTTTCTCAATGTTTGCTTCTTGGCTCTGTGTCTCAAACTATATAAGGGTCCTGAAGGAGAGGAAGTAATAGTGAAAGGAATGGATGCTAGAGATGCTGAACACCTTAAAAAAGGAAACAGTTTATGATAATAGTCAATACATATATTTGACATTAACTTTATGCATGTAAAATGAAGTATGGGATGCAGTGTTGTTGGCATGGTGTGGGTTTTGGGAGGATGTGGAATATGGGAGAAGAAATACGAAAAAAGGAAGGGAAAAGTGTAAAAGGGAAGGCTGATGCTGAGAAAGCCCTCAGAATTACAGATTTAAAAAGATGAGGTAATTTCTCTGTGCTCATTTTTTTTTCAAATCTATTTCTTTTATTTATTTATCTATTTATTTATTTTAAGAGCTTGTTTTACATTCAACATCGTGTGTACATTTAGTTTCACTCCCCATTTACCATGTCCAACCCTAACCCAGTCTTCTCCCCTCCCTACCCTGCAACCCTCCCTGTGTACCCCTCAAGTTTATGCACTCTTGTTTGTCCTGCACTTCCTCAATTTGAATGTTGGTCCTCTGGTGTCCCATGGTCTATTGCTCTAAGGGATGTATTACCATAGAGTATGTGGGTGGGTCATCCTGGGTTGAGTGGTGTGTGTGTACATCTTGTTAACTATTGGGCTGAGAACCAGCCCCTGGGGGTGTGTTTTATTCCAGGCACAGAATGTATTCCAGGGCCATAGTATTGGGGTCTCACTAGATATCATCTGACCAGTAATTCTGGTCATTATTGAGATTTTGGATTTTGTTCCATGTTTTCCCTCCCACTCTATCCAGGATCTCCAGATTTGATCCTTTCCTGAGTGGTTGGCACTGGTAGCTGGGAACCATCTAATTCTGGTCTCAAGGGCCATCATGTCCTATGGCTGATTGCTTCCAAATGCCCTTGGTTTTTCTTTTTCTTTCTTTCTTCTTTTTTTTTTTTCATTCTTCTTTGCTTCCCATGCTAGGAGACCTAGCTGCATCTTAGATGGCCCCTTGAAGGCTTTTAAGACCCCAGTCACTACTCGCAAATGTAGGATGCGGAACAAGGCTTTTATGTATTTTGTTGTGCCAATTGAGTCTGGTGTCCCTCAATACTGTGGTCCTGAGATGGTATCTATTGGATCTCTCTCCCATAGTGTCTGCTTGTCTGTGAGGGATTACTCTGTGTCTGTTTTCTATTGTTTCTGTAAGGACTACAGATATTTTATATCCCTGGTGTCTGTGCAAGATTAGCTTTAGCTGAATCTATCCTTGCTCTAAAGTATACTCTTCTTCACTGACCTCCATCTAATCCTCTGAGGTGTTTATGTATTTATCTGTAGCCTGGTGTTTGGTGTCAATGGCAATGCAGTATTGTGGACATATTTGTTGGTATTAGCATCTGTCGTCTATCCCTTATGTACATAATTCTGTGTCCTCCCATTTCCTAATGTCATCATGGTAGTCACAGATCCTTCCTGTATATCCCTCCCTCTACCCACATCAGTGTGTGGGTCCCAACTAGCTCAAACTATTCCCTCCTCTGCCCTCCACGATATCCTAGTAAGTGAGTTCCCTTTCCCAAGCAAACCCTTCTTTGTCTTTTTACAGTAATGGACTCATATAATACTTGTTTTCTGCTATTGACTTATTTCATTCAGCATAATGTCCTCCAGGTTTATCCATGTTGTGAGATGATTTGTGTATCCCTCATTGTTCTTTATTGTAGCATAGTATTCCATTGTGTGCATGTACCATAATTTGGTTATCCACTCATCTGTTAATGGGCATTTAGGTTGTTTCCATCTCTTTGCTATAGTGAATTGTGCTGTGATGAACATAGGTATACAAATGTCTGTCCATGTGCTACCTCTACCTCGTTAGGATATATTCCTAGTAATGAAATTGCTGGGTCAAATGGTACCTCTATTTTCAGTTTTTTAAGGAAATGCCATACTGTTTGCCACAATGGTTGTACCATTTTACAATTCCACCAGCAGTGCACAAGAGTTCCAATCTTTCTGCCACCTCACCAGCATTTGTTATTTTCTAACTTGTTCAACTTTGCTATTATTGCTGGGGTGAGATGATATCTCATTGTTGTTTTGATTTGCATCTCTCTAATGATTAATGATCATGAGCAATTTCTCATGTGTTTGTTGGCTGCCTGTACATCTTCTTTAGTAAAGTGTCTGTCCAAGTCTTTTGCCCATTTGTGAACTGGGTTATTTGTCTTTTTGGTGTTGAGGTGTTGAAGTTTTCTATAGAATTTAGAGATAAGTCCTTTATCAGATATATCATAGGCAAATATTTTCTCCCAATCTGTAGGTTCTCTTTTTACCCTTTTGATGAAGTCTTTCGATGCACTTAAGAATTTAATTTTTAAAAGGCCCCAGTTGTCTAGCTTCTCTTCTATCTCCTGCACATTCTGGGTTATGCTTGATAGTCTATTTATGCTGTAAATTGTTGTTGTTAGGGGTCATCGAGTCTTTTCCCATTCATAGCCACCCCATGCACAGCAGAACGAAACACTGCCTGATCCCATGTCAGCTCCATGATCCCTGCTATGCTTGAGCCCATCATCGCAGCCACCATGTCAATCCACTTCGTTGAAGG
>NW_006921780.1:516936-535357 GCF_000298275.1 Orycteropus afer afer | reverse complement strand
TGCTTCCAAGGAGCATTCTGGCTGCACTTCCTCCAGGACAGATCTGTTAGTTCTTTTAGCAGTCCATGGTACTTTCAGCATTCTTCGCCAGCATGCTGTGAATTAGGGCTCCTATATTTGCCCCTATTTTATCTTTGATGAATTTTATAGTTTTGGGTTTTACATTTAAGTCTTTGATCCAATTTGAGTTTGTTTTTATGTATGGTGTGATGTAAGAGTCTTTTTTCATTTTTCTACAGGTGGATATCCAGTTTTGACAGCAACATTTGTTAAAGAAACTGTCTCTTCCCCACTTAATGAGTTTTGGACCTTTGTCAAAGATCAGTTGTCCATAGGTGGATGGCTCTATATCTGGACTTTCTTGGAGCACTTTCATTGGGTGCAAAAATATTTATTATTATAATGTCTTCTTTGTCAATTGACTCTTTCAGCATTATATAATGTTCCTTCTTATCTCTTATGATGTTTTTCACCTTAATGTCTATTTTATCAGAAATCAATATTGCTATTTCTGCTCTTTTTTTGTTTCCATTAGTATGGTATATATATATATTTCCATCCATTAACTTTTAATTTTTTTTATCTTTGTGTCTAAAGTGGGTGTCTTGTGGGCAGCATATCATTGGGTCTTCTTTTCTTTTCCAGTCTGCCACTCTCTTTCTCTTGACAGGTGCATTTAGTCCATTCACATTGAGTTTAATTAGTGATAGGTATGAATTGATTGCTGTCATTCTATTGTTGTTGTTTTTTTGTCATGTTGTTGATGTTTCCTTGGTCCATATACTTTTCTGTGCTGAGTTCAGTTTGTTGGCTAATGCTTTCTCCCTTTTCTTCTTTACGGTTTGTTTTGTGCTTATTAAACCCATATGTTTTCCTTCCTTCTGGATTTGCTTAGGGGGATTGTTACTTTTCTCTGTGGTTACCTTGGAGTATATTCTTTTCTCTACATTTTTAGAACAGTGTGTACTGTGAAGACATTGTCCTGTTTTCTTCTTCATTTGGAAGTTTGTACCTAGAAGTTTTATTCCCTCTGATATTTTAGCTGCTGTTGTTGTGTGCTGATTGACTTCCTTGGTTTTTAGAGTACAATGTTTTATGGTCTTATTTTGCGTTTCTATTTCTGATTTGGTTTTAGTGTTGATGCCATGTATCCTGATTTTGTTGATCTCTGTTGTGGTTTCTCTATTGGAAGAGCTTCCTTAAGCATTTCTTGTAGGGTTAGTCTGGTTTTTACAAAATCTCTTAATTTATTTTTGTCTCAGAATGCCTTGATTTCGCCCTCATATTTGATGGATAATTTGGCTGGATGTTGGATTCTTGGTTGGAAATTCTTTTCCTTCAATGTTTTATATATGCCGTCCCATTGCCTTCTTGCCTGCATGTTTTCTGCTGAGTAGTCAGAGCTCAGCCTAACTGTTTGATTATTATTAATAATATATCTTTCATCCCAGGCATTTCTCAAATTTTTTTTCTTTGTCTTTGGTTTTGGAGAGTTTGTTATAATATGCCTTGGTGTTTTTCTCTTGGGATCTATCTTGTCTGGGGTCCTATGAGCTTCTTGGACAAATATCTTTTCTTCTTTCATGATATGGTGGAAGTTTTCTGTTAGCAGGTCTTCCACAATTTTCTAGATTTTTTTTTCCACCTCTTCTTGTTCTGGAATTCCAATGAGTCTTATGTGATTTCTTCTCATGTCATCCCATATAATTCTCAAGTTCTCTTCATTTCTCTTAAATCTTTGTTCGATTTCTCTTCAAACATGCTGGTGTCCAGGGATTTGTCTTCTAGTTGGGATATGTGTTCTTCAGCCAGTTCTAATCTACTCTTTTGTGCTTCTACTATGTTGTGAAATTCTGTAATTTTGGTATTCATCTTCTGGATTTCTAACTGCTGTTTTTGTATGAGTTCTGATTGTGCATTAATCTTATTATTTTGTTCTTGAATGATTTTCCTGAGTTCTTCCAGGGAACTGTCTGTGTTCTCCTTGTTTCTGTTTGGGGTTTCCTTAGGCTCTTGTAAAGCTCTATAAACATATCTTCTAAATTCCTTCTCAGATAATTCTATTGCCTCCACTTCCTCTATGTTTAATGAGACCTTTGTTTGTGGTTTTGCTTCTAATGCCTTGTCCTGTTTTGTTTGTTTGATTTGAGGTTGCCTGTTGTTTCCTAGATATTTTGAGGTTGTCTTTAACTGTTGGTTATGCATTGATTCATTTTGTCTTGGTTTTATGGTTTAATATTTTGAAAAGGTGAAGGTGGTATATATATATATATATATATATATATATATAGTTATTAATTCAGGTATGCTAGTTGCTCTGCAGTTTTCTTTATGATGGTGGAATCACTGGTGGATTGTGGATATGGGTTTCTGTTTGTCATAAAGAGGGTTTAGAGTTTGAGCCAGGAGATTTTATGTTGATTAAATGTGGTTTCTTCTATTGGATGAATGAAGTTATTGGCGGACAAGGTTGGATCAGAAGAAGGAAAGCTGGCTGTTACTAGGGATGGTTTGTAGGGCTTTGAGCAGTCTGCTACTGATGATGTTGTACTGTTATTCACAGGCCCAATTTCAGGCCAGACTCCAGTTGTTAGGGGGTTGCCACTTTCCTCCAGGCTCAGACACATGCAAAAACCCCACTCCTGAGGCCCCTCAGTGCCAAAAAGCTGGCCCAAGATAACTTCCCAGCCCCGTAATCCACCACTGGGGTTTCTCTCTCTGGGCCCGCCTACCCACAGCGCCGGCCCAATCGGCCCAGACCACAATCTGCCTCAGGAATTCCTCTATGGGACTGCCCACCTGCAGCTCCAAAGATCAGCTGAGTTTCAATGGTGCTGGAGTCAGGAGAGTGTCTACTAGTAATATGTGGTCCCAATATTACTGATAAAGTCAAGTGCAGGCCTCTCAATGCCACTAAGCTGACCCAAGCCTACTCAGTGACCCACTGCGCAGACACCTCCCTGGGCCCACTCTCCTGCAGCACCAATGGACTCTCTGCTTGAGTTTCATTGGCACTGGACGTGTCCATTTGCACCGAGCAGACACAAGTTACCAATAAAATCAGGTGCTGAAGGAAGATCCTTGGGGTGATTGCTGATATGCTGGTGTGGTTGTTGGTATGCTGGTGTGGTGTATCTTCTTCCTTAACCCAGGGACGTCTTGGATGGCCATTCTTGCCTGTTGTTTGATGCTCCCCTAGGGAAGTCTCTGATGGCCTTTCTTGGCTGCCTATCAGTGCTCCGCAGGATAGATCTTCTGATCTTGTTATTTTTTTCCCTGTCCCTATCTCCTTTGTAATTTTACCCCTCTGAGTTCAGAGTACCAGAATCCCTAATTCAAAATGCTGTACCTAGTTTTCAAGCACTAAGATGCTACAGGGAAATAGCATGGTGATTACTGACGAGACTCCATTTTGAATCTCTCTGTGCTCATTTCTCCTTCTTCTTTCTCACTGCTCTCATCAGTGAACAACTGGGTAAGTTTTCCTGCTGTTCCTTTCTCAGAGATTTTGAGTAATTCTCTCTGTTTTAGTTTGCTAGTGCTGCTGTAACAAAGAAAATACCACAAGTTGTCTTCAAAAAACAAAAATTTATTGTCATATCATTCAGGATGTTAGAAGTCTTAACCAGGGCATCAGCTGTAGGGAGATCATTCCTTGTTAGTAGCTCCATTGTTCCCAGGCTTTTATCTGCTTTTGTCTTCACATGGTATCTTCCAACCTGTGTACCTCTCTGATCTTTTTATAAGACATCATTCAAAAATGATTAGGTTTAAAACTCACCCTACCATGGCACAACTCATTAACATAAAAAAAAGAAGCTCCCTATTTCTAAACAGGGTCATAATTATAGGTACAAGGGCTAGGACTTGCACAGTTCAATCTATGAATATAATTTAATGCATAACATCACCCTTCTGACCACCTCATGAGGCCTATGAATGCTGTCTCACACTACTCATGAGGCTGAGGGCTGCTAGATATGCAAATGCTCCATGGTTTCCCCCAGCCCAGGCTGTGCTGTCTTCACATGATCTTTGCTCTTAAAATATGCATGTTTTGTTGCATGGGGAGACATTTTCTGAATTCTTAAAGCCCTTCAGTCCTTTCTGTTTATAACAGAGGCTCAACACTGGTAGTCCATGACCTGTCTACCCAACAGATCTGTTTTGCTTTGCTTTTTCTTTTCTTCCTATTCTTCTAAATAATAACCTTACATTTATGAACAACATGGCTTTACCTTCTTCCTCCTAAGCTGTACCTTGGAGATATCACATAAATGAGAGGAAGGTTGGTGTCTGTTAAACTTATTGTGAAAAATCATAATAAATTCATAAGGAGACAGAACTATAGGGAAGCAAAAGTTATTTGGAGAGGAAAAGGTAGACTGGAAGTGAGGGAGAACTTTATGAATGAAGCCTTTCTCTGCCTATATTGCTCTGAACTGATCATTGCGCACCCCAGCAGGGCAATACTTCCACCAGACAGTGGCAGTAGAGTAATTATCAGGGCAGAACTGAAACTCAGCCATATGGGAAGCAGATAATGGGTAAGAAGTACTGGTTAACGCTGGAGAATTCTTGTCTCTCCAATGCCATCTATAGCTCAAGGACTAGGTAATATCATTGAAAAAGGCAAAGAAATTGCTTGGAAAAGATCAGTAGTCCAGGTGGAAGCACAGAGAAATGCTATGTGGGTGGGCAAATAGTAAATGATTGTGTCTAGTTATGTACCAAAAGTTCTCTGTTTGAGATGTACTCCTCATCACTCCCTAGACACATCAAGTGGTGCATAAGTTAAAGAATAGCTAGCTAAAGATAACACATGTGAAAATTATTATCATCAAAATAAATAGCTCATCTTTTCATTAGCAAAAAACAGTAAAATGAAAAAGAATGGCATGGAAGATCAATAGAAACTATTCTGAAAATAATGAGAAGGCATAAAGAGATGGAAAACATGAAAGAGTTAGAGATATGCAAATGAAACAGGAAATGACAATATTTACATAATGAATGTCTTGAAGTTAAAGGAAGAGAACACTTGTGAAAAAAATAATAGTCAGAACTTTACAGAATCTGAGCAAGATGAAAGATTTAAAGTGTCATAATTTAAGATGAATAAATAGGCAAATCCCATACATGGAAGTATCGAAGTAAAATTTAAGAGTATTAAAGATCAAAGAAAAATTCTAACATATTCAAGGTTATAACACTATTATCTATGAAACACAGGAATTAGATTGAATTCAGAATTCTTAACAATAACAGTTAATGCGAGAATACAATGGTAAATAGTATTTTAAAAGTGTTCAAGGAAAAAAAGGCAAATCTATAATTTTATATCTATACAAATTTTATTTATCAATAAGAGTGACTAAAGGTATCTCCTGGTATAAGCCCTCAAAATTTTAATACACACTCACACACACACACACACACAGTGCTGTCTAAAACATTCTTAGAGAAAGTGTCCCACCAACAAGAAAAATATATGCAGAAATATGCTACAGGTATGAAAAGTGAGGCTGAGTAAATAAAAGAGGAAGATTTTGTTGGTTATATAAGAAAGGACAAAATCTATAGAATGATAAAAATAAATTTGTAAAATTAAGTTACTAATTGATTGCTAACCAGAAGGCTGGTGGTTCAAACCCACCAGCGATTCCTCGGAAGGAAGATGGGGCAATCTACTTTCATAGTGATACTGCCTCGGAAACCCAAGGAGGGGTCGCTATGAGTCAGGTCTGGTCTGACTTGACCACACATAACAACAACAACAACAACATAAACTCATGAGTATGGTAACATGATTAAGGAGTGGGGACAAAGTTGTTGCAAAAGAATGTAACCATCCTGTTGTTCATGTTAGTAAACTAGAAATTGCCACCAGAGAATAAAAATAGAATTATAACTTTCAGAGAAGCATAAGAAAGTTCAACCTCTATAATGAAAAGTGATAGACAAGGGGGAAAAAAGAGGTATAAAAAGAAAATATGGGCAAGTATAAAAGACAAAGCAACAGAAATTAGGTTCTATTGGACAATAATTAAAATAATTGTAAATGAGTTAAACTTACCATCAAAATCATGAATTCTCAGATAGAAGTTTTTTGAAAAAGACCCAATAATATGTTTAGAAATGTATTTACAACTCAATAAGTAAACAAACACAAATAATACTTGATTCAAAATAAAATAATGATTGTTTTCATTTGACCATTAAAATATATTTTGTGATAATAAAATTCTCTTTGTCCTAGGAGAAAATTCAAGTAGGTCTTATGGTTTTTCTTCTCACTCTTAAGTAACACAGAAATTACATATTTAATTCTTAATTTTTTAAAAAAATTAGAATGTTTCAGTCCAGATACTAATCAAAATTTGAAACTCAATTTAGCATAAAGTCATTTTCCTCTTCTCAGTGTGGTCTTTTTCATCCTGAAAGTCTACAGTGAAATGGAAGATGGAATGTATTTTTTTTCATCTTTTTCTCCATTTTTCTCTCCAAGTGACATCAACATCTGATCATGGGAAAGGAAGACTAGAAAATAGCAGACTTCAAGTCATCTATGTATACAGCTATTTCAAGCCGTTTTCTTTGCCTTGGGGGAGGGATTGTTAATGGTTTTTTAGCGGTTTCCTGTAATGCACAAATGCACACAAATGCATCTCTAGTGACACCTTCTCCAGCCCTTCTTCAGCTTCTTATTGCTAGAGTCTCCACCTCTCGGCTTCCCTTTTGGACAGAATCTAAGATGACTACACACTGGATTTCTCTTTCTCTTTCCCTCTCCTTCGAGGCTCCCTTCTGAAAAATTCACCCATCCGGTTCCAGCAGACTGAGAAAGATCTCTCCCAAGTCCACCCTCAAAGTACTTATCTGCCCTCTCTTTCCCTTTATATTTCTCAGGTAGGAGTCAAATCAGAGTCTGATGTGCTTCTCTGAATACAGTGAACACAATTCAAAGTTGTCGGAGTCATCTCAAAGAAACCTCTCTCATCAGACCCAAGACAAAGGAGATGTCTGCCCAAACTCCACAGTTCTTCCATAGTGGAAGTAGGGAGAGGAATTCAGCACAATAGCTCTTTTTAAAGAAATGTATTCAGCAATATTCTTTTCTCCTCTCTCTCCTAACATTTTCATGTTCCTCAAGTGAACAATAGAGTTCAAGAGTCATGGAACAAGATCTCAAAATTTTCTTTAATACATATAGTTGATTATTTGACTCTCATTTTAGAATGTCAGAGGTATTGAATTGAAGCTGAGTTGAATTAAAGGTCAATTCTCCATCCTTTCTGTAACCATCCCCCATCCTGGTTGGAGACAGATGAGCAGGCATGATAACTCATTTCTTTAAAGTTGTTTTTCTGTAACCCAGTCAAGACCATCTTTAAATTGGTTAAAACCAGCTCAGATGTGTTTTGGCCCAAAGACATGTGCAGTGACACAAACTGAATGAAGTTGTTTGGAACTAACATCTCCCTCTCTACCTAAGCCCCCACCAGCTGATAACAGGAAGTCGGTAAAACTCATGTGGTGTGCAAGTGCACTGTATTAAAAATGGATTGTCCCTTTAAACTGAGGTGAAAGAAATCTCAGCAAATCTCCAGCTAATTCATGCCCAAATTCCTGAAATTTATATGAATATGTATAGACTCCTTTCTTAAAACTTACAAAAAAGGGACCCAACCCCCACTCAAGGAGTCTGATTTGAGTATGGACCCTGTCTCCTTACCATGTGCATGATCATAAATTATCTTTCTCATCTCTCAAGTACTCAGTGTGTGTAATCTGATTTGGCTTAATCACACACTGGACAGGGAGTCACTTTAGTCTGACTTCAGAATCATGATGTCTAGTCAAAACTTTTGTTGCAACATTTAAAACCAATCAGAAAAGTTGAAAATAAAGAAAAAGAAATGATATTCTAATAAATATTGATAAAAAATCAAGAAGATATAACCTATAATCATGTTCATATACTCCTATAATGATATAGCCTCAAAGTTTCACCAGAGAAGTTCTAAACAGTCAACAAGAAGTAAGGAAAAAATTTTTTCTGATATACTATAAGCATATTTCAGAGATTTGTGGGTTTGATTTCACACCATTGCAATAAAGTGAATATTGCAAAATAAACAAGTCACATGATTTTTGGACTCTTACTGCATATAAAAGTTATGTTTACTCTATACTGTAGTCTACTAAGTGTACAATAACATTATGAAAATTTGAAATATTGTGAGAATTACCAAAATGTGATGTAATGACACAAAGTAAGCACATGCTGTTGGGAAAATGGTGCTAATACACTTGCTCAATACAGGGTTGCCCCAAACCTTCAACTTGTAAAAACACACAGTGTCTGCAAAGCTCAGTACAGCAAAGAACAATAAAATGAGATATACCTGTATATGGATTTTGTATCTTTCAATATAACTGTTAAAAATTGTTGTACATCTATTCAGGATTTCTTGACTGCTAACCAGAGGCTGGTGGTTCAAATCTACCAGCCACTCCTCAGAAGGAAGGTTGGGCAATCTACATCTGTAGTGATACTGCCTCAGAAACCCAAAGAGTGGTCGCTATGAGTCAGATCCAACTCCATGGCAGTGAGTTTGTTTTTTTTTTTTTTTTTTTGGTTATTCTCTGATCAGCATCACCTGCTCCCACCTCTCAGTGAATGTCGGTGTGAACTTTTCCTGAGTGAGCCTGGCATTCCTACTGCCCTGTTCTTCACATCTAACACTAACACCAGTTTTTCTTTTCCCCTCTCTGTTCTTTTTTCTCTTTCTTTCTTCCCTGCTTCTCAGTCTTTCCCTCTCCATCCCCCCTTTTTGTCCTTTTTCCTTTTCTCTCACTTCCCCACACCACTTCTTTTTTCAGCCTGGCTGACTGAGTACCTTGCCCCCCACTACTGCTGTGCTCACTAGTGCTTCCCCTGGTGCTCTGTGTTCAGGGAGGTCTGCTCTAACAGCGTGAGCACTACATTTCTACTGCAGCTGTTTCGTGGCTACCACTCATGCCAGTACACTGCCATGTTTGTTTCTTTGTTATTGTTGTTTATTTTTATTCATTTTCTCTTTTTTCTGTTTCCCTGTTTTTCTTTCTTCTTAAGTCTTCCATCTTCCCTTCCTTCATATTTCTTTTTCCTTTTATTTCTTTTTTTCACCTTCTTTCCTCACCACTCCTCTCTCTCTCTCTTTTTTTTCCTTTTTATCTTTTCCCAGCAGTTGGGAGCTTGTGACTCTACCTAACCATACCCGCCAACACCTGCTGGCCCAACCACTGGGAGAGTGCCACCACATGCTACAGTTCTAGTGAACCAGCAACACAAGGTGCCCAACACCTGCCCAGTCTGTCCTCAGCTGCTTTGCATGATCAGTGATCAGAGACACTTGCCCACACTCACTCCTGTCTGATACCAAATCTACTCAGAGACAGGTAGTGGGTGTCTTAATGCTCCCAAACTAACAAATAAAGTAACATGACCACCCTGTTGCCTGGATATATTAAAAGAGAGCAAAACAATCAACAAATTAATATAATAACACTACCATGCCTCAGAGACAAGAGACAACTTCAAATCTCTCTCTCTCTCTCTCTCTCTCACACACACACACACACACACACACAAACCAGGAAAAAATGCCTCAAACAAGTTACCAAAGTACAGGGCCAGAAAATCTTCCAGAGGGAAAAATGCTAGTGGAATTACCTGATTAGGAATTCAGAAGAATTAATATTTACATACTTTCAATGGATTGAGAGAAAGTTCAAGAAAATCACAGACAAAATCAAGGACACCACAGACAAAATTTTAGAAGAATTAAAAATATAAATAAATACAAGAAAAAATTTACAAAATGAATGGAAAATTAGAGACCATACAAAAACAGTAAATAGAAATCCAGAAGATTAATACTAAAATTTCAGAAACAGATAATGCATTAGAAGGACAGAAGAGTAGAACTAAATCAATGGAACACAGAATTAACAAGATTGAAGACAAAGCTCTCAAAACCAATCTTTTGGAAGAACAATCGAATAAAGAATAAAAAAGAAAAGAAAAAGAAAGCTTAAGAGTCATTTGAGACACCATCAAAAGAAGTGACTTAACATGTGATTGGAATTTCAGAATAGGAAGACACAGAGAAAAAAAAAAAAAGCATTGATAAAGTTGTCAAACATTTGTTGAAAGAAAACTTCCCTAACACTCTGTGAAAGATGAGAAGATATGCATTCAAGAAACTCAACGACCCCCACATAAGATAGATCCAAAAAGAAAACACCCATATATAACATAATGAAACTTTTCAAAGCAAAAGACAAAGAAAGAATCCAGAAAGTAGCTCAGAAAAAACAAAAAGTCACCTACAATGGAGAACCAATAGGACTAAGCTCTGATTTCTCAGCAGAAACCATGCAGGCAAGAAGGCAATGGGATGACATATAGAAAATCTGGAAAGAAAAGAAATTGACAACCAAGGACTATATATTTAGCACAACTCTCTCTCAAATACAACGGTGAAATTAGGACATCCCTAGATAAACACAAATTAAGAGAATTTGCAAAAACCAGACCAACTTTACAAGAAATGCTAAAGAGAGTCCTCTGGACAGAGAACCACCAACAGCAGACTAAGACATATGGCAACATCACCTGAAACAACCCAGTTATAGAAATATCAAAAATAAAATAAACCTATAAGACAGGAAATAAGGAACCAGAGATGACAATTTGTAAACAATGATAACTACAAAGCAGAAAGAGGGAATAAATTTCATAGTTACAGAATCTCCAAATGGAGAGGAAGTCAAGACTTCAAGGCAAAATGGACTGCTTTAAACTTGGAAAGATAATAATAAATTACAGTGCAACTTCAAAGAAAATTAATAAACATTTACTCCATAAAAAATAATTTTAAAAAAAGGAAATAATAAAGGCTCAGTAAACACTAAAATAATAGCAGTGAAGGAAAAGATAAGACAATCCCTAAACAAAATGAACTCAGAAAAGTATATGGAACAAAGAAACCATGAACACCACATACAAAAAAGAAAAAACAAACACACACAGCAAAAGAGTCATAGTAAATTCATCCCTATCAATAATTACATTGAATGTAAATGGATTCAACATGCTAGTCAAGAAACAAAGAGTAGCAGAATAGATAAGAAAACACGACCCATGAATATGTGGTCTGCAAGATACACACTTCAGATACAAACATAAAAATAAGCTAAAAATCAAAGGGTGGAAAAACATATATCAAGGAAATAGTAACCAAACTAGAGCAGGAATGGCATTAATTTCTGATAAAATAGATGTTAAGGCAAAAAACAGAAAGAGACAAGAAAAGACATTACATAATGAAAGGTTCAATCTAACAAGAGGATATAACCATAATAAATATCTATGCACCCAGGGAGAGAGCGCCAAAATACATAAATAAAACTTTAACAGAACTGAAAAGAGAAATAGACAATGACACAATACTTTAATACACCACTTTCAAGGAAGGACAGAACAACTAGAAAGAAACTCAACAAAACAAATATCTAAATAACACAATCAACGTGGTTGACCTCATAGACATATACAGAACACTGCATCTAACAATAGCACAATATACACTTTTTTTCCAGTGCACATGGAACATTCACCAGAAAAGACCATATGTTAGGTCACAAAGCTTGTTGTTATGTACCGTCGAGTCGGACCCGACTCATAGTGACCCCTCCTTGGGTTTCTGAGGCAGTATCACTACGGAAGTAGATTGCCCTATCTTCCTTCTGAGGAGTGGCTGGTGGGTTTGAACCGCCAGCCTTCTGGTTAGCAGTCAAATGCCTTAGGTGCTATGCTACCAGAGCTCCCAGGTCACAAAGCAAACCTCAATAAATTAAAAACATTGAAATACTACAAACCATCTTTTTAGATCATAATGTTATAAAATTAGAAATCAACAATGGGAAGATCAAGGAGAAAATAATTAAATACGTGGAAACTGAAACTTTGTGTCACTGTGGTTAAAATATTGGACTGTTAATCAAAAGATCAGTGGCTCAAACCCACCAGCCACTCCACAGGAGAAAGATGAGAAGTCTTCTTCCCTAAAGAGTTATAGCTTTGGAAACCCTATGAGGCAGTTCTACCCTGTCTGCTGTGAAATGGGATTGAGTTGATGGCAGTGGGTTCTGTTTTGTGTTTTTTTTTTTTTAAAAAAAACTAATGGGTAAAATGCCCTTCAGGCCTGGAATTGAACTCACTCCTGTGGCTTCCAGCCAAATAATAGACAGGCCTATGGGCTGAACATTTACAATCAGGGAGATGCACTCCTTGGAGAGACCAATCTTGGGAGAACAGAAGGGCAGTATATGAACAGGGAGACAGGTCAAGGGGCAAGAGTGCATGGGAGGGAAGGACATAAAGAAGAGATAATTATGGGGAGCAGTGGGAAGAGAGCTGTTACATTGTGGGAAATTGCAGTCAATATCATGAGACAAAATGTGTATGAACTGCTGTATGGAAAGTGAATTTGTTCTGTAAACTTTCACCCAAATGACAATAAAAATTAAAAAGCAAAGCTACTGAGTAACAGAAGAAATAAAACATTCCTGAATCAATTAAGAAGTAATACATAACATATCATAATCTAAGGGACAGAGATAAAGCAGTGCTCAGAGGACAATTTATAGCAATAAACACACATATCAAAAAGGAAGAAAGAATCAAAATCAACAGGTTAACCCAGCAACTCCAACAGTTAGATAAATAACAGAAGAAGAAAAAGCTTAAAGTCACCAGAAGAAAGGAAATAATAAAGATTCAAGAAGAAATAAATGAAACTGAAAACAAAAAATAAAACAATAAAAAGAATAAAAAATCCAGTAAAATTTAGTTCTTTGTAAGGATTAATAAAATTAACAAACTACTGGCATATTTAACAAAGGAAAAGAAGGAGAAGATGCAAATAACATGAATAAGAGATGAAAAAGGCAGTGTCACAACAGAACTTACTATTATAATAATATATAATAACAGAATACTAAGAAGAAGTGTATGTACTCCATCAAATTTGAAAACCTAGAAGAAATGGACAAATTTCTAGGAGCACACGACCTACCCAAACTAATACAATATGAAGTAGAAAATTTGAACAGGTCTGTCACAAAAGAAGAAATTGAACAAGTCACTAAAAAAAAAAAAAAAAAAAACCACTCCCAACAAAAATAATGACCTTGTTTCACCAAGGAGTTACACAAACATTCAAGAAAGAGGTGACTACACAATCTTTTCCAGAGCATAGAAAAGGTTGGAATACTACAGAACTGATTCTATGAAGCATAACCATGATACCAAAATCAGGCAACAACATCACTAAAAACGAAAATTACAGACCAGTATCTCTCATGAACATCGATACAAAAATTATCAATGAAATACTAGCCAATAGACTCTATCAAAATATCAAAAATAATAATAATACATCATGTTTAAGTGGGATTTATATCAAGTTGGGAGCTCTGGTGGCATAGTACCTAAGGCATTTGACTGCTAACCAGAAGCATGACAATTCAAACCCACCAGCCACTCCTTGGAAGGAAGGTTGGGCAATCTACTTCCGTAGTGATACCACCTCAGAAACCCGAGGAGGGGTCACTGTGAGTTGAATCAACTTGACAGCAGTAAGTGTATACAAGGATAGTTCAACATGAAAAAAAAGAATCAATGTAATCTTCCACATAAATAAATAAAACAAAGGAAAAGCACCACATGTTCATATCAAGTGATGCAGAAAAGGTATTTGACAAAATCCAACATCCATTCTTTATAAAAACACTCAACAAAATATAAATAGAAAGAGAATTCCTCAACATAATTAAGGGCATATACATAAATCCTATGGCCTTTATTATTCTTAACAGAGAGAGACTGAAAACATTCCTCTTGCGAATGGGAACAGGGATGTCCTTTATCACCACTCCTATTCAATATTGTATTAGAAGTCCTAGCCAGAGAAATAAGGCAAGAGAAATAAAAGGCAATAAAAGAAGTAAAACTATCTCTATATGCAGATGATGTGTTCCTATCCATAGAAAACCCTAGAGCCTCAACAAGAAAACTACTGGAACCAATAGAACCAATAGAAGGCTTAAGCAAAATGGCAGGTACAATGAGGTTCAACATACAAAACTCAGTAGGATTTCTCTACACTAACAAAAAGAACTCTGAAAAGGAAATCAGGAAAATAATGCCATTTATAATAGCCACCAAAAAGATAAGGAACTTAGGAATAAATCTAACCATAGACACAAAAGAGCTATATAAAGAAAATTACAAAACACTACTAAAAGAAACCAAAAGGGACTTATTTAAATGGAAGACTATATAGAAGAACTTCATGTTGTAAAAATGGCAATACTACCCAAAGCAATTTAGAGATATAATGTAATCCTGATCCAGATTCCATCATCATTCTTTAAAGAGATGGAAAAACTAATCATTGACTTTCTATGGAAAGGACAGAGATCCTGGATAAGCAAAGCACTACTAAAGAAGAAGCACAAAGTAGGAGACCTCACACTCCCTGATCTCAAAACCTACTGTTCAGCCACAGTAGTCAAAGCAGCCTGGTATTGGTACAGTGACAGACACACTGACCAATGGAAGAGAATTGAGAACTCAGAAGTAAATACATACATCAGGCAGCTGATCTTTGACAAAGGGCCAAACTCATTAAATGGGGATAAGATAGTCTTTTTAATAAATGGTACTGGCAAAACTGGATATTCATTTGCAGAAAAATGAAATAGGACTCATATCTCACATCATATACAAAGACTAACCTAAGATGGATTGAAGATCTAAATGTAAAACCTAAAACCATGAGGATTATCAAAGAAAAATAAGACAAACTTAGAGGCACTAATATATAACATAAACGCACTGTCAAATATAACTGAAAATGAACAGATAGCAGAAAACAAACTGAGACCTGAGACCTCCTAAAAAATTAAACATTTATACACATCAAAAGATTTCACCAAATGAATAAAAAGAGTACCTACAGATTTTTGGGGAAAAAAATTGGCAATGATATATAAGAAAAAAGACTATAATCACTAAAATTCATAGAAAATGTCAACACCTGAAAAAAAAAAAAAAAAGAAAAGGACAAGCAATCCAACTAAAAATGAGCAGAGGACATGAACAGACACTTCAACAAAGAAGATATTCAAGTAGCCAAAAATCATGTGAAGAAATGCTTACAGTCATTTGTTGTTGTTGTTGTTGTTATGTGCCGTCGAGTTGGTCCTGACTCATAGGGACCCCTCCTTGGGTTTCCAAGGCAGTATCACTACAGAAGTAGGATTGCCCAACCTTCCTTCCGAGGAGTGGCTGGTGGGTTTGAACTGCCAGCCTTCTGGTTAGCAGTCAAGTGCTTTAGCCACTATGCTACCAGAGCTCCCTATTAGTCATTAAAGAGATGTAAATCAAACGAGCAATGGGATATCATTGCACCCCAGCATAAATAGCAAAGTTTAAAAAAAAAATGCTGGTGAGGATGTGGAGAGACTGGAACCCTCATACACTGTGGTGGTATCGTAAAATGGTACAACCACTGTGGAAAGCAGTATGGCATTTCCTGAAGAACCTGGAAATAGAAATACCATATGATCCAGCAATCCTATTAGCTATCTATCCTAGGGAAATAGGAGTTAGGACATGAACAGATATGTGCACACCCACTTTCATCACAGCTTTATTCACAATAGCAAAGAGATGGAAAAACCTGTCAATGAATGAATGGATAAACAAGTTATGGTACATACATACAGTGGAATAGTACACAATGTTAAATAATAGCAATGAATTTGTGAAGCATCTCATAACATGGATGAACCTAACAGACGTTATGCTGAGTAAAATTAGTCAATCACAAAAGGACAATTATTGTAGGAGACCACTACTATACAAAAGTTAAGAAAAGGTTTACACACAGATAGAATCATTCTTTGAAGGTTACCAAGTGTAGGAGAGGAAGGAAGGGAAAATCACCAACTAAAGGGTAGAAACATACTAACATGGGTGAAGGGAAAGACAATATACAATAATGGGGAGGTCAGTACAAAATGATCAAGGCAGTGGAAGACACAGGGAGGAGCACAACAGTTAAGATGTGAATACTGTTACACACACTATCTTGCAATAACAGTAATAACATACATAGATAGACACACTGAACATGGGTGAGAAGGTGAATGGGACAACATCACAAATATATAAAGGCATGACAGTGGATATCTCTACCTATGTATTTATATGTGCTGCAAATATATCCATGAATGTAGTAGGGCATACAGGGGATAACGTTATGAAAAGTTCTTTGTCACACCCAAACACCTTGAGGGAATGAGTTGCTGGGCATTGAGGCTCAGGACCATAGTCTTGGTGGACACTAAAGTCAATTGGCATAACATAGTCCACAAAAAAATGTTCTACATCCTACTTTGGTGAGTAGTGACTGGTGTCTTAAAAAGCTTGTGAGTGGCCATCTAAGGTGCAATAACTTGTCTCTTCCCTTCTGGAAGAAGAATGAAGAAAATCAAAGGTACAAGGAAACAGTTAGTCCAAAGGACTGATGGAGCATGTGGACCTCAGCCTCCATGACCTGAGACCAGAAGAGCTAGATAGTACCTGGCTACCACTGCTGACTACTCTGAAGGGGATCACAATAAGAGGTCCTGGATAGACTGGGGGAAATGAGGAACAAAACACAAAATCATAAAAAACAAAACAAAACACTAGGCTTACTGGTCTAATGAATACTTCTGGAACCCCTGAGACAATGGCCCTTAGACAACCTTCAAGCTACGAACTGAACTTAATGCCCATGACTCAATTTGCAACCAAATGATATGAAAAACTAAACTCACTGCTGTTGAGTCAGATCTGACTCATAGAAACCCCTCATTGGGTTTCTGAGGCAGTGTCACTACAGAAGTAGACTGCCCACCTTCCTTTGAGGAGTGGCTGGTGGGTTTGAACTGCCAGCCTTCTGGTTTGCAGTCAAATGCCTCAGGCACTAGGCTACAAGAGCTCCCTAGCCAAATGATAGACAGACCTATAATGTGAACAGTAAATACCCAGAGGATAAGTACTCATTAGAACAATCAAGGAAATGAGATCAAGAAGACAGCATTGGCCCAAGGATAGAGCTACAAAGAGGAAAGGAAACATGAAGGAAAGTATTGGACATAGAAAGGAAGTGGGAAGAATGCTATTACAGTGTGGATTGTTAAATGGAAAACCAATGTAACCTGTAAACTTTCACCCAAATCACACACACACACACACACACAAGAAAAAAAAATTTAAAAAGAACCATAGATTCATAAAGAAGAGACAAACAACACAACAGAAAACTGAGCAAAAGACTTAAACAGGCACTATACAAAAGGGGAAACACAAAGGGCAATAAACCTAAAATATGCTCTCAATCTCAATAATTAGAGCTGTTGTTAGTGTTGTTATGTGCCGTTGAGTCGAACCCAACTCATAGAGACCCCTCCCTGGGTTTCCAAGGCGGTATCACTACAGAAGTAGATTGCCCAACCTTCCTTCCAAGGAGTGGCTGGTGGATTTGAACAGCCAGCCTTCTGGTTAGCAGTCAAATGCCTTAGGTACTAGGCTACCAGAGCTCTCATACCCTGACTATATCTATAATGTATTGACTTGCAATTGCTAAAATCTTGAAGCTATTCAATAAATAAAATTGTGACATATTCATACAATAGAATATTATCCAACAATAAAAATGAACAACCTAGAATAAATGTATGGAATCTCAAAATACAATGTTGAGTAAAAGAAGCAAGACACATAAAAAAATCTTCAACAGTTTGATTAAAGCAATATAAACCCACACAGAGGCAAAACTAAACAATACTGTTTAGAAAGAGGTAAAGGGAATTAAATAGGGGACATTGGTGGTTCAGTGGCAGTATTCTCTCTTTCCATGTGGGAGATTCAGGTGGATTCCTGGCCAATGCACTGATTGCAGAGCCACCCCTAGTCTGTCATTGGCGGCTTGCCTGTTGCTATGATGCTGAACAGGTTTCAGTGGAGCTCCAGACTAAGAGTGACTAGGAAGAAAGGCCTGGTGATCTACTTCCAAAAGTCAGTCAATGAAACCCCTGTAAATCACAATGGTCTGATCTGCAACCAATCATGGGGATGGCCCAGGACCAGATAGGGCTTTTCCCAGGACCAGACAGTGTTTCCTTCCATTCATTCTACATGGAGTCAACATGAGTTAAAGCTGGTAGCATAGTGGCTAAAGCATTTGACTGCTAACCAGAAGGCTGGAGGTTCAAACCCACCAGCCACTCCTCGGAAGGAAGGTTGGGCAATCCT
>NW_006921780.1:513492-516346 GCF_000298275.1 Orycteropus afer afer | reverse complement strand
CCTTCTGAGGAGTGGCTGGTGGGTTTGAACCACCAGCCTCCTGGTTAGCAGTCAAGTGCTTTAGGCACTATGCTACCAGAGCTCCTTATATATATTTAATACACTATGTTGTATGTCTATTGCATTTCAGAAAAGGCTTAAAAAAATAAAAGATTGGTAGTGAAAAGTCTGGACTAGAGCCATAAAATTAAAAAGAAAAGTGGAAGGAGCCAAGAGCAATTTTATCAGATAGCAATAACAGAGCTGTGTGTGGGAATGAGGGAAGAGAATAAGTGATTTTGAGGTTTCTGGCTTGAGCACCTAGGTGGAGGGTGACGGTATCCACCAATATGAGGGACAAATGAGGAAGAGTAGATTGCTGTTGTTGTTGTTGTTATGTGCCGTCGAGTCAAACCTGACTCATAGCGACCCCGCCTTGGGTTTCCTAGGCAGTATCACTACGGAAGTAGGATTGCCCAACTGAAGAGTAGATTAGGAATGGAAAATGATAGTTTCTGTTTCTGATAGGTTAACATGAAGACGCCAATAAAACATAAAGGGAAATAATGTCCAGCAAATGTGGGATATTTTGATCTACACTCCAGAATAAGGAGACGTGTCTGTTCAATGACATGAAAATGGAATGCTCTAAATAAGGAGGAGATCATCAAAGAGGGCATATAGAAATAGGAATAGAAAGTGCCTAGGACTAAAACCAAAGAAATACTAGTATTTAAGAGATAGGAGACAACAGAGAACTTCAAACAAGTCTGAGAAGGAATAGAAAGAGATATAGGAAGAAAATGAAGAGAGTACACATCACAGAAACCAAAAGTAACACATAATTTTGAAAATGAAGAGGACTACAGTGAAAATTACTGTCAATAAGTCAGCTATGAATAGGAATGAAAAATGTCCTGTTCAACATAGGGCCAAAATCGTTGATGATATTAGCCAGAGTAGAATCAGTGGAATTATGGTGGCAAATTTGCAAATGCTGTGGGTTGAGAATTTGAGTAGATAGGCATCCTGGATTGAATCATATCCCCTCAAAATTTGTGTCAACTTGTCTGGGCCACAGATCTCAGTGGTTTAACAGTTAAGAATGATGTAATGTAGCAAATATGTAATTATACCTCATGATCCCATATCATGTGATAAACTGATCAGGTGTAAGATGATTAAGAGTGGGATACAACACCCTTAGTCCCATCACAGTACTGATCTGATTTAAGGGGATCTTCCTTAGCCCCACAACACCTTTTATCTTATAAGAGATAAATGAAAGAGAAGGGAGAAGAGAAATGAGGGACCTACCACCAAAAAGAAAGAGGAGCCAGGAATGGAGTTCATCCTTTGAACCCAGGGTCCCTGTGCTGAGGTCCTCCTAGACCAAGAGAGCCTTTCCAGAAGAGCCAGTGATGTGAACTCAGACTTCAAGCCTCCTAAACTGTGAGAGAATAAACTTTGTTCTTTCTTTTGAAAGAACCAATTTCTGTTTGTCAAAACCATCTATTTGTGGTATTTCTATTATCACACCGGTAGATAACTAAGACAATAGGGATAATGTGAAGAATGTGAATGCAGGGTTTGAAGAAGTTTGGAAGTAAAGGAGAGGGAATATAAGATGATAATAGCAAAGGCTAACACAGATATAGCACTTATTCTGTACTAGACACTAATACTAGTGTTATCATCTCCATTTTACCAAAAACCCAAACTGACTGCCAAGGAGTCGGATATGACTCATAGCGACTCCTCCTTGGGTTTCCGAGGTGGTATCACTATGGAAGTAGATTGTTCAAGAGATTAAATCACTTACTTAGTGTCACACAGTGAAAAAGTAGCAGAGACTAGATTTAAACTTGGTCCCCAACTCTCCAGAAGTAGCTTAAAGAATGCTTCAGTCAGGGGAAGAGGTTTTTATTTTGTTTTGTTTTCACGCAAAAGTATTTGTCATATTTGACAGAAGTAATAGAATGGAAGCAGCTTAAGATACAACAGAGAAAGGGATAACCAGTAGTAAAGTCATGAGAAGGCAATTTGGTTGGGATCTACATCACAGGTGACAAGACTGACCTTATAGGGGGAGCACTTCTACTCACCTTGCTGGTTAGGAGAAATAGATGAATCCAGAGTCTAGAATTAATAGATTTGATGGTTTGAAATTGAATTGCTATCAGATGTCTTCAATTTCTCTGTAAAATAGGAGGGTGAGTCAGAATTTAATCTAATTATTGAAAGGGGTGCTTATTGGGAAAGGAAGCAGGGTTTGGACACTTCATGAAGATTTACCTTTCCTTCTCTGTCTGGAGCTCTGATGGAACAGTGGTAAGGTATTTGGCTGCTAACCAAAAGGTCAGTAGTTTGAACTCATGAGCTGCTCCATGAGAGAAAGATGAGATAATCTGCTTGCATGAAGAGTTATAGCCTTGGAAACCCCCGGGACAGTTCTACTCTGTGCTATGGGATCACTATTAGTCAGAACTGACTCAGTGGCAGTAGGTTTGGTTTGGGTTTTGCTCTGTCTGCACCTCCATTTCCTTTCTCTCCTCAACCACTATTAGCATTCCTTTAAATGTCGGCTCCTCCTCCACAGGGCTCTGTCCCAAGCCTTCTTTCCTCCTAGTCTAGATAAAGGTGTTAAAGCCTTGTACTGTGTGTAATAAAACTACACAGGGTCTCACAAAACTCATCCAGTGCAAGGTTTTGCCATTCAACCATTCCATGACTATTACATATGGACTTGGAGTCAGATGTATTTTGTTCACCATTTTGACTCTCAAAGAAAATTTGACCCTAAAATAGAATATGGGAGCTCTGGTAGCATAGTGCCTAAGGCACTTGACTGTTAACCAGAAGGCTGGTGGTTCAA
>NW_006921780.1:486669-513392 GCF_000298275.1 Orycteropus afer afer | reverse complement strand
AACAACAACAACAACAACAAGACAGAATACAGTTACTTTCAAGATTTTTTTAAAGGTGAGCAGTCAGTAAGCTATAAAGCTGCAGACTATCCACACTTTGTCTCTATGTAGGCACCTTGCTTTCTTGTCCCATCTATGTATATTTCTCTTAATTGTATTTTAGCTCATTTGATTTAACACTGTTAGCTTTGTGAGTCAAGAAGGACGATATGAAGACAGAGAAAGGAGAGGGAGAAAGAAAGAAGTTTTGTTGTGTTGATTCTTAAGCTTTCAAATGTCATTGGGATCAGAAAAATGGGGCTCAAATATCCTGCCTCATTCTAGAATGAAGTGCAATGAGTTTAGATTCCTGACATATTTGGCCATGGAATCTATGGCTTTCATCTGTCTCCACCTGTTCTTTTACAAACATTTACATCATGTAAATACATTGCTATATAATGTACTTATTTAATATTTGGTTTTTGCATAGCAATTTGTACATACTCCTTTTACCACATTTATTTTTCTATGGTATAAAAATTTGTGTACTTCCTTGCAGATTTTTAGATATCCTATATATCCTTGTATTTATATTAGTATCAGAGTTGCCAGAAGTTATCCATGTTTATGAAGCTGCTCTCCCA
This sequence comes from Orycteropus afer afer, assembly GCF_000298275.1. NCBI lineage: Eukaryota > Metazoa > Chordata > Mammalia > Tubulidentata > Orycteropodidae > Orycteropus > Orycteropus afer. Next base: position 512,766 of record NW_006921780.1, on the reverse strand, counting down.
GGACAACTCTGCTCCTGTGGGTATCCTCATGGGACCACCAGTTTGCAAGGTAGAATTTTCCCAGAAGACTTAGAAATACATGAGAAAAAATATGTTAATTAAATAACACTAATACCATTTGCATTCAAGGGTGAAAATGTGCTACTAATTACATTTCCCATCCCAAATTAAATCTAACAAGTACCTCAGAGGTCTACAATGAGATTAAATAACATCAGATCTTCTAATAATAAAATACAACAATATTGATACACTCCAAATTTTAATGTAAGTCCCTTTCTTTTTTTTAATATTTCTAGAAATAAATCAAAGTTCAAAGATTAAAAGCTCTTTTAAGAAAAATTCCAGACACATTAAAATGCAAAAAAAAAAAAAACCAAATTATAGTCTGAAATTAAATTTTCTCTTGTGAGTGACCCCCTCCCTCCAATTTCTTATTCTGCTTAATCTCAGCTAAGAGAAGGTTCTCAAAGTCTGGGTGGAGTTAGCATTGTTTTAGAAATGCTGTCTGGACTGCCTCAAAATGGAATTGAACAATTTTTTCCCCAGGATCTTAGAGGTTGAGCCCTCCTTTACAACTCCCAAAACTTTGTTCCTAGGTAGTCCTCATGGCCATCCATATACCTATTCAGTGAGAAAACTCTTATGAGTCACACTTATAGAGAGTCCAAAGAATTAATAGGACTACAAGATTATCAGAGCAGTGTCCATGCCCTCCAATTAAAGAAATAACAAATTTAAAAAGGTCAGTTCCCAGCCCTACCCTACTCTTAGTTATTTCAAGCAAACTTCTACCGCTAGAACCCATATATAAGGTCTCCACTGACCATAAGAGAGGTCCAATCACAGGTGATGAAAGCAGAGTAAAGAAATTCTTTGTTTAGGTTAGCTGACAGTCAGTTGATACCAGTTGACCCAGTGTATTTCAATTTAAACTCAATTGTAACAAATTCCCCACCACACGGTCAATTTTGACACTAAGCATTTACAGGTTTGCAGGTGGGTGGGAAACACCTTCGCGTCTTTCTTTCCCATTTTATATATTCAAATCTCAGTCATTTCACTTCCCTTTTTAATTTTGGTGCTTCTGACAGCTCTGTCATGAATCAAGTGAGGAATCTCTTAAGGGACACAGAGTCTCTACATTCCCAAGCAAGCAGACAGGCTGTGTTTTTTTATGGAATTGTATTGGTCCAAGAAGTCTATCTCCTCTGAAATATTTTCACCTTGTCCCCATATTTGTTTCAGTTGGAAAATAAATCTCAACAGATTCCTAAAATGATATGGGTGTGGATATTTCCAAAACCTATGCCCCAAAAGGCCCTGTGAAAACCAGTCTTTCCCAAGTGTGTCCCTCAAGAATCTGACTTTCTTCTCAGTTTGAATTCCATAAATCGATTGGTCATGTGTATGTAGGATATAAGCAGGATCTGTATCCCCATCTAATAATTACAACGTTTTAAAACTCACTCAGTAATTTCTTAAGCATTTTCCACCTTTTAGCCTAAGGAAAACAACATAAATTCAGGGTTGATCCAGTTTCCTCTTTGGGACTGAATGCAGGATATGGCACTAATGATTTGAAACTAGATCCCAGTTGGGGCTCTGTAGCACACAAGGAAGCTTACAGCCAAAAACCTAACACACACACAAACACACACACACACACACACACGCATATATATATGTATGTATATATATGTATATATACATGTATATGGGAGCTCTGGTAGCATAGTGGCTAAGGCACTTGACTGCTAACCAGAAGGATGGCGGTTCAAACCCACCAGCCACTCCTCGGAAGGAAGGTTGGGCAATCCTACTTCCGTAGTGATACTGCCTCGGAAACCCAAGGAGGGGTCGCTATGAGTCAGGGCTGACTCGACGGCACATAACAACAACAACAACATACATGTATATATATACGTATATATACATATATATATATTTCTAGTCTCCTAAAAAAAGCAGTAAAGATTTCATTTTTCCCTAAAAACTTGTTTGTCTCAGACATTGCTGCCTCAGAAAACCTACTGAACCTACTGAAGCCACCTTGAACATTTTTTGAGCCCTCCTTCAGGAGCTCTGATGGCATAGTGCCTAAGGCATTTGACTGCTAACCAGAAATCTGGAGGTTAAAACCCACCAGCCACTCCTCAAAAGGAAGATTGGGCAATCTACTTCCATAGCGATACCACCTTGGAAATCCAAGGAGGGGTCGCTATGAGTTTAATCCACTCAATGGCAGTAAGTTTTTCACAGCTCCCATGACTGTTGCTAGGCAGTCCTCATGGCCACTAATGTGCCTACTGCCCACAGTTAAACCTTTCACTTCTCTTTCTTTGCTTACAAAGTCTTCACAGCTCTCTTGAAGACCCTGATGAAGTTATTGTGCCTTTTGCTTATCACCACCCATGGGTATAGAACTGCCTCTACAGAAACAACCACTAGTCTATGAACAAACACTCCACAAGCTGATGTCACCCACCAAGGTCACAAAACCATGGCTCTAAGATTGCAGACCTCTTACTTGGCTCAGTAGTTAAGTTTAAAAGTCCACTATGCGCCTCTTTAAGTTCCATAGTCAAAATGCCCTGATCTCATATTATAGCCTAAGGTCAAAAGCCATAGGTCCTGGTCCCAACAAAACTTTTCCCCGTATATTTATTCCTTTGTTTGTAGTTCTCTTCACTCTAATCCCCTGCACCAATTGTTTGTATGTCTAAGAATTTTCTTTTAAAGCTCTAGGCAATCCTCCCAAGTGCAGGGGAATATCTGTGCCTGTCTACTGACCCCTCTAGCAGCAGGTTCACTTCCAAGGGGAAAAATATGAGGCTGAATTAAACATGCTTAATTTATTCTTTCCAAATTTACAAATCAGATAAATCACTTCATCTCTTCCAGAGTGGAGTGAGTTAAGGAGCTGAGAGAGGAGCAGAGTTAGTGAATTTGAATTCCATATATACAATGAATAATTTTTAGTATAAGCATATCCCAAATATTGCATGGGACATACTTACATGACAATTATTTGTTGTTTACCTGCAATTCAAATTTAACTGAATACTCTGTATTTTATCTGGTAACTATATGCAAGGTACAGCCAGTCACTGTGCTATGTTCTGGGAATATAAAATGAACATGACCTAGTTCTTTCCCTATAGAGAGGGAGGTGGAAAAGCCAATAGACAATACCAGATAGACAATAAAATCTAAAAGACTGTTTTTTGAGTATCCTTTTCCACCACAGGAAACAACTGGTATCTGTAATCATCACTCCTTTACCTGGGACCATAAAATGAGTTGTATTTGTTCATGTGTAGAGTAAGTCTAACTGTCACATGCCACCTATCAGAACTACCTCTGCTCCATTGAGCCTTCATTTTGGTGATGGTTCTGCTGGACACAGAAATCAAAAGTGAGCCAGAGTCATTTTGTATTTTTTTCCTTAAAATTCTACTACCATGGATGATTGCCAAAAAAACAGAAATCTACACGTCACTATGTATGATAAGTTCTGAGATGAAGGAAATCTCAAAACTCTATTAAAGGACACCTGACCCAAACTCAGGAGGCCATGGAAGACCTCTTAGAAGAAGTGATACCCACACTGTAAAATTATTAGTTGACATTGACCCTATACTATGAATAATTAATGTAATTTATATAAATATGCAGAACCAATACCTCATCACCAGAACACTAGAGAATATCCAGAAGTGACTAAAGAGTAACACATTCAATCCTCTTTCACTGTCATTCTGCTCTTTATTGTCTATTGGTCATTCACTCATGTAACAAGTACTTATTGATAACTTAGTATGTGACAAATGTTCTGCTAGGCACTGAAACACAATGCAGAGCAAACAAGATACATTTCTAGCCCTTGTGGCATTACAGTCTAATGAGAGAAAGGGATATTGCACAATCATATATGTAGAATAGGAGCTCTGGTAGCATAGTGCCTAAGGCACTTGACTGCTCACCAGCAGGCTGGCAGTTCAAACCCACCAGCCACTCCTTGGAAGGAAGGTTGGGCAATCCTACTTCCATAGTGATACTGCCTCGGAAACCCAAGGAGGGGTCGCTATGAGTCAGGGCCGACTCGATGGCAAACAGCAACAATAACATATGTAGAATAAGGGATATCATAACTGATGTCAGATGGATCTAGGCTGAAACAAAGAATATAGAAAGATGTTTACCTGTGTTCTGTTGATGATGCAAAGACATTTGACTGTGTGCATAACAAACTATGGAAAACACTGTGAAGAAGGAAAACTCCAGAACATTTAATTGTGCTCAGAAGGAATCTGTACCTAGACCAAGACACTGTTATTTGAACAGAACAAGGGGATACTTCATAGTTTAAAATTAGGAAGGGTGTGTATCAGAGTTGTATTCTTTCACCATACTTATTCAATCTGTGTGCTGAGCAAATAACCCAAGAAGCTGGACTATATGAAGAAGAATATAGCACCAGGGTAAGAGGAAGGTGCATTAACAACCTGCAACATGCAGATGACACAACTTTGCTTGCTGAAACTTAAGAAGACTTGAAGGACTTCCTGATGAAGATCATAGATTACAACCTTCAGTATGAATTACACCTCAACATAAAGAAAACAAAAATCCTCACAATTGAACCAATAAGCAACATATGGAGTGAGGATTGATGTTGCCAAGGATTTCATTTGACTTGGATTCACAATTAATGCTTATGGAAGCAGCCATCAAGAAATCAGAGGACATATTGCACTAGCCAAATCTGCTGCAAAAGATCTTAAAGAGCAAAGATGCCACTTTGAAGACTAAGATGTGCCTTATCTAAGCCATGTATTTTCAATAGCCTCATATGAATCTAAAAGCTGGACCATGAATAAGGAAGACCAGAAAAGAATTGATACATTTGAAGCTGGTGAAGAATATTGAAAATACCATGGAATGCCAGAAGAATGAACAAATCTGTCTTGGAGGAAGTACTGCCAGAATGCTCATTAGAAGGGAGAATGACCACACTTCATTTCACCTACTTTGGTCATGTTGTCAGAGGAACCATCAGTCTCTAGAGAAGGACATCATGCTTGGTAGTAGAGGGTCAGCAAAAAAAAAAATGGGAAAACATCAATGAGATGGATTGACACAGTGGCTGCAATGATGGGCTCAAGCATAGCAAGGATTGTGAGGAATGAGTGGGATGGGGCAGGGTTTTGTTCTGTTGTACATAGGGTCACCGCTGTGAGCCAGAGCTGACTCTATTGCACCTAACAACAACGACAACAACAACATATATATAAAGACAACATTTGGTAAATGCTATGGGGGAAGAATTGAATGTTAGGTTAAAGAAAAGGATCTACTTCCACTACAGGATCAGGTATGGCCTTCCCTAGGAAGGGACATTTGACCTGAGGTCATCTTTCCTCTCTGTGGTAGTTAAGGTTATGTGTCAACTTGGCCTGGTTTTGAGTGGTTGAGCAGTGGGATGTAGTTATTCCCCATGGTGAGACTGGTAGTCAACTCAATGGTAGAATCTACTATGATCAGCTAAGTAAATGTCTTAGGGATGTGGTCTGCTTCCAGTATAGAAGAAGACACTTTGAGAAAAGTCTCTGAGCTTCTTGGCACATATGGATCTTTCATTTGGTTGAGGTTATCAGTGAGTGGCCTGCCATGTTGTCTTGGAACTGTTTCTGGACTTGAATGAGTGGCATGGCATTTTGCTTGATAATCTTTAGCCTGTGCCATTTTATTTGTCGACCTTGGGCTTGTCAGCCTCAGAGCCAGCAGCTGCCTGAGTTAAGAGATGCCTCCAGTGCCAATGGGTCAGGTCAAGAGGCAGAGCTGAAGCCCAAGGTCAAGGGGCCTTCACCCAGCCCCTAGAGCCAGCACTTTGAACTTAGACTTGAAGCTTGCAAAACTGTAAGAGAATAAACCCCTGTTTGTTAAAACCAGCCATTTGTGATATTTTCTGTTAGAGCAGTACCGTAGAACCAAAATACTCTCTAATTCAAAAGTCTCTTTGAATGATCACAACTTTCCATCCTGTGACTTATATTGCTGAGAAAAGTCAATTTCTAAGTCTAGACCATGTGTTTCTAACTGAAATGGTATCACCCCAAGGGGGCAAAATTGGTTTTGGAGAGGTGACAAATATGACTTTTTTTGTGTATAAAGCATAGATGTACATAAAGTGTATAAACAGGTATATAATACATATGTGATATTAAAATTTCATGGAGGAGGGCAATGATTACAAAAAAATCTATAAAACTCCTTAAGGAGCAGTAATGAAAAAAATGTTGAGAAACACTTGTGCAGAGTTTCTCAGACTCCATCCAATGCTCACTCAAAAATAGTTATCAAATGACTACCTTGAGGAAAGAATAATAAGAGGCAAAGAGGATATAAGGATGGATAAGACAAACTTAGGTCCTAGGTTAGTAGAGGGGAAAGCTGCAAAAACAAGTATGAAATTAGAGCAAACAGTTACAAATTTTGATAAATGTGAAAAAGCACATAGGTGCCAGAAACAGGAAATAATAAGGTAGGGCTCTCTGAATGCAAATCAGGGGAGACCTCTCTGAAAGGCTCTGGTTTATTTGTATGCTTGTACAGATCTTGTTGGGGGTTGGGGCAGACCCTTTTGCTGATCTGAAAATTTCTATCATTTTTCATTTTTGCACCTTCATGTCAACTTTCACTTAATGTCAAAAAGGCTTTTTTTTTTTTTTAATCTGCATTGACACATTGACTATGTGGTCCACTCCCTGTAACATCAGCAGGTCATCACACTTATCATGTGAGTCTGTGTTAGGCGCCTCATGAGGAACTAAAGGCTGTATGAATTTGGTTAATGAAAGGGTTGTCCATTTTCAAAATGAAGAAAAATGTATTTGAATCTTAGGAAATCCACAGGTTGGCATTTTCAGAAAACCTATGGACAGTCTTGAAGATGTTTCTCTCGGGAGCCCTGTCTTGTGGGAAGGAGACTCCCAACAGCTAAAATTCATAACTGCCAGAATTGAAACATGAGCAGCTTTTCAGAAGGCAGTTACATTTTCAGAACCCAAGGCAGGATATGATGCTAAGTTCTGCTATTTCCTCTTTTCTAATTCTTGCAGATCTCACCTGAACAGCAGCTTCCAGTCCACTTCTTTGGATGGCTTTTGGTGACACAGACTTTCTCCATCCTCAAACGGGCCAGGTCTCCATGCTTCTGCTGCTGTTGCTGCTGATCCTGGGTGAGTAGATGGACCGAGCAGGGCCAGTGGCCTTACTCCTTAGATATTTCAGAGGAAAAGTCAGGAAGCTTCTGTTTTTGCTTCCACTCAGACTTTCAGAGATAGACTGCGAGAGATGGAAATTGAGCAGAGCAGGAAAACCAAAAATTTCCAAATGCAAACACCAGGACAAACCAAGTATGTTTGTTACCGTTTGTTTCTCACTCATTTCTTTTTCAGTCTCATAGCAAACTTGAATTTTTCTTCCTGACAAACCACTACTCTACCTCCCTCCCTATGTCCCAGCTTCAAACTAAAATTTTCAGATAAACAGTTAATTCCAAAATTTAGGTGCGGCAGTAAGATCTATTGAGAAATATGACTCTCTTGCCCCAATTTTAAGCCAAAATCTAACCAGAGGCTGAAAAAGAAGGAGCAACAACACCCAAGAAATGAAGGATGGATAAACCATTTTTCCAAGCCCTTCTCTGCCTCTGCACTGCTGATTTCAGGCTGGAGAGAAGAAGAGGGGATCAAGTATAAAGCCACTGAGAATGGAATAACAAAAAGATGGCACAAGCTATTACATATTTATAAAATACATTTTAATTGATTAACTAATTTTGCTTGGGGGTTATGGGTGGTGCAGAATGGGAGTGAAGAAATAGTGAAGAAAAACTCAAGAAGAAGTTGTGGCTGTTTTACTAGGAAATTTCTGAGAGTTTTTAAATGTAGAAGTTTGAGAAACACTGCTTTGTGCTAAGCATTGATTCTTGGCTCCTTTGCAGCTCCTGATGGTGGACAAGCTGGTGAGTTTCCCCTTCTCTCTCTTCCTCATTGTCTCTGGGCATTGGTCACCTCAGCCAGCACCACTAGTCCCAGCCCTTGTAGATGAGAGCTGCCAGGATGTACCAACAGCAATGGTGTTGCTAGTCTGAAGGCACACTTGGTACTTTGCTGGACTAGTAGATCCTCCCCTGACTCCTCCAGCTCCCTGTTCTTTTCCCATTACAGTGATATTTCAGTGTAAAGAAGCATGACACATCCACAGAAGAAAAGGCAGATGGGTGATATTGAGAGAGCTTCAGATTTGACCTCTCGTGTACCCTGAGGCATCTCTCTCTGTATGTCCAAGCTAGTTGCAGCTTTCAAGGGACATGGAAATTATTCCCATTTGTAGAAGAAAATTCTATAGCCAAATCCTTATGCACATTCAAAAGGAACTTATGTTATTGTCACACCTCTATGTCCAGGTCCATCAGTCAGTTGCAGTTCTATACACCAGTCTGATTTCTCAAGCAGCTCAGACTCCTTCATTAAAATTCATTGTATCCCTCAATTATTAATCATGTTCAACTTAGTTGTAGACTGGAGAGAAGTTGCCTTCCCCATAGAATTTTCAACTAAGCAAGGTTTAAAAGTAATGCAAGTGAAAAAATAATAATTTCACATTAAATGTTAACAACCAAGTAGACGTGGTTTGCTAGAGCCTAGAAATGCTTCTAAAGTATGCCTAGCTCAGGTTCACCCTTATCCTGACAGGAATATACTGGACAATATTATTTCAGAATCAGTTTACCTGTTGAGGCCCCACAGTGTTTGTCCCACTACAAATCATATTCCTTGGGCTTTTCTGAGCTATGAATAAGGACCTGAGGCTTATTTCCTATATGACCTACCTGCCCACTTCCAGGCAGGACATAGGAGGAAGAGGTACAGATTTTGTCCCAGGCATTTCCCCAGGTTGGTTCTGCTCAGTTTCCAACCTAGTGCTGACTTGGAATTAGACCAGGCAGATTCACCACTACAAAGCTGGGCCCTTCTCTGTTCTGTATCCACTCCCCATTCACTTTCACCTGCCTCCATCTTTCTTTTCCTGTTTAGGAGCAGCTCCAAAAGCTGTGGTTCTTCTCCACCCTCCATGGTCCGTGGCCTTCAAAGGAGAGACAGTGGAGCTCACATGCCAAGGACCTGACTCCCCATCTTTGGGAGACACATATTGGTATCATAAGGAGAATTTGTTGAAAATGAAATCTGAAACAATCAAAATAAAACATTCTGGAGAGTACCAGTGCAAGACTAGAGGATCCTCTCTCAGTGACCCCGTGAATGTAGTCTTTTCTTCTGGTGAGGAAAGAAAGGGAGAGTCTTTGAAGTCTGAGTGGGCAAAGTGGGGGCTGGATTAATTCAGGGAGCCTAAATAGAGTTATAAACAGGCATAGGGATATTCCATATGCTGACTCATGGGAATGAGATAGGACAGCAGCAGGACATAACATTACCCATCCAGAGAATTGTTGGCAACCCATTGGCCACCAGGTCCAAAAGAGACCTGAGTCTGAAGAAAACTAGGTGATAAAATTTCCCTTTTGTATGAGGAATTCTGGGTAGCACAAATGTTTAAGCACTCAGCCATGAATAAAAAGGATGATGTTCCAACTACCCAGAAGTGCCTCAGAAGAAAGACCTGACAACCTACTTCTTAAATGTCAAAGCTGTGAAAACTCTATGGACCACAGTACTACTCTGACAACAGTTTGACTCAACAGAAAGCAACAACAACAACATGGGGATCTTTTAAGGGTATTTTCTGGAAATCAGTCCATTCAAGGAAGAATTTGGCACTGAGCTCACGTGGAAATGTGGGAGATGATATTTTCAGGCATGTACAGGGCTGTAGCTCTTCCTTCAATGGGCAGAAGTGAGAAAGAAGCAGCAAGGGATCAACTGAGTGTATTCTTCCAATCTCTTTGCAGATTGGCTGATCCTCCAGGCTTCACAACCCGTATTTGAAGGAGATGATGTGTATCTGAGATGCCGGGGGAGAAAGGACTATAAAATTCTTGAAAGGTCTTACTACAAAGATGAAGAAGAACTTGATCAGTATAAAAATGTAGATGCCATCACATTATATTCTATCTCTATGGACAATGGTGAATATCATTGTACTGCTTCTGGGATAACCGTTTTGAGATGGACAGAACATTCAAATCATCTAAGGATCCAAGTTCATGGTAATAGATACACTTCTGTGGGTAATAGGGCTCAGCAGGGAAATGCTATGTGAAGATTGAGTGAGAGAGCTCATTAGTGGGGATTTCATGAAAAGGCTCATAATCCAGCCATGGTATGGAGATGGGAGGTGGTTCCATCCCCATGGTTCTCTTTTTCTCCTGATGGCCAATATTGAGAACACAGGTGGTTCTCTCCAGGAGTTCTGAGCCTCACTATCCTGGAAATTATGTTTGCTCTTCTCTCTAGAGTTGTTTCCACCTCCTAAGCTGAGAGCCATACCCTCCAATCCCATTGAGGGGAGCCCCGTGGCCCTGAAATGTGAGACTTGGATCCATCCACAGAGGTCACACACCCAACTTCAATTCTGCTTCTTCAGAGGAGATCAGATCCTGGGAGAAGGCTGGAGCACATCCCCACAGCTCCAGATCCCCACCATGTGGAATGAAAATTCAAGATCTTACTGGTGTATGGCACAGACAGACAGGATAAAAAAGAGGAGCTCCCTATCTCAGATTCCTGTGCAGAGTAAGTGTCCATGGAGCTTCTCATCCAGAGTTAGAATTGGGAAGAAAACATCTCCTGTCCTCTGGGATGGTGACAAAACAAAGAGGAACTTCTAACTCTCCTAGTATCCTTCCCTCTTTAGGTTCAACATTGACCTAACTTCCCTAGAACATCATTTTCCACCTAAGTCAGATAATAGCAGTTACAGATCACTGACTAGTCCAACCCTGTGGGAGTTACAGAGACATACAGGACATGTGCTCTGGTGAGTCAGCAACTGGAAGCACAGCTGACCACATGTAGTCTTTAGAGGTCACAATGGTACTTCTATTTGTGGACATAAATGTAAACCAAAACAAAAGGAAAAGAGAGAGATGAGTATGAACTAGAAGTAGAACTGGAGAAGAATGTTAGGAAATGTAGGTGGGACTACAGAAGACTCTTGAAGGATAGGAGGGGAATGTGGATTCTGAACAGGGTCATTTCAGGTTGGGGCAACATCCTCAGTGTTCCATCTTATTCCACAGTCCACTGATGCATTGCAGATTCCTTAGTGATAAATGCTCATAAAATGCAACTGGAATCAACATTAGGTTTAGGAAGATCATGGAGTTGGTGCCCACATTTTCCAAGGATGGGAATTGTGTGTGCATTTTTGGAAGGGGGTGGGGTGTTGCTCCCTTATAGTAATATGCACAATTGATTCTGTATTTCTTATTTTCAACTCTTGCCTATTGCATTTGCTACCATCCATCTACCTCTGAATAGCACCAGTGTCCTCCTTGGCTGCAAAGACCCTCCCACTGGGAACCTCACAAGTTACCTTTTGTTCTCCAGGAATTCCTGTGTCTGATGTGAATCTAGAGATCCGGCCCCCTGGGGGACAAGTGATTGAAGGGGAAGATCTGGTCCTTATCTGTTCCGTAGCCAAGGGTACAGGTACTATCACATTTTCCTGGTACAAGGAGGGTACAGTAAATCTAGGAAGAAAGACCACGCGTTCCTTGTGGGCAGAACTGCCAGTACCCAATGTGAAGGAATGTGATACCGGCAAATACTACTGTACAGCTGACAACGTTCATGGCCCCATCCTCAGCAAGTGGATTGTAGTCACCGTGATAGGTAAGTTATCACGCCTCTTACTCAGCCTGTGGTTCTCAAACCAAGGTGTAGCACTCTCTTAACCATGAAGATCTTCAGAAGGAGGCAGAAGAACAGAGATGTGAAGATTTAAAAGCTGTCTGACCAATGGCAGTGAGAAGGCTGGCAAAATAAGGTGACATTTTACTTCTTGTGGAAGAGATTAAGTAGTGATGAAAACAAAATTCCAAATTACCCAGAATTACTCCTCAAATTTTTATAAAAATCTTTCTGATTATTAGATGTGGAAAGTGTGGTCAGTGGGAAACAAACGATCTGAGATGTGTCATTTCTAGGCTCCTTTAGGAGCTCTGGTGGTGTACTGCCTATAGCATTTGACTACTGACCAGAAGGCTGGCAGTTTAAACCCACCAGCCACTCCTTGGAAGAAGGTTGGGCAATCTGCTTCCATAGTGATGTTGTTGTTGTTATGTGCCGTTGAGTCAGCCCCAACTCATAGCCACCCCTCCTTGGGTTTCTGAGGCAGTATCACTATGGAAGTAGATTGCCCAACTTTCCTTCTGAGGAGTGGCTGGTGGGTTTGAACCACCAGCCTTCTGGTTAGCAGTCAAGTGCCTTAGGCACTATGCTACCAGAGCTCCTAGTGATACTGCCTCAGAAACCCAAAGATGGATTGCTATGAGTCGGGTCCAACTCCACAGCAGTGAGTATTGTTTTTTTTTTTTTTTTTTTTTTGGAGTTATGAATCCATCACAGGATCAGAGACCATCTCTGACAGTCCCCTTTTTTCTATCAGTTCCAGTGTCTCAGCCAGTCCTCACCCTCTGGACTCCCAGGGCCCAGCCTGTAGTGGGGGACATGGTAGAGCTTCACTGTGAGGCCCAGAGAGGCTCACCCCCAATCCTGTACAAGTTTTATCAGGAGGATGTCACACTGGGGAACAGCTCAGGCCTTTCTGGAGGAGCATCCCTCAACTTGTCTCTGGCTGCAGAACATTCTGGGAGCTATTCTTGTGAAGCTGAGAATGACCTGAGGGTCCAGCGCAGTCACAAAGTGACACTCAATATCATAAGTAAGTAGGATATGCCTACAGCAATTATAGCGAAGAATAGACTATGTCTTCTCACAAACAGAGCTCCACTGGTCTGTTTATTTGTGTGACATCTCAGCAAATACCTACTTTCTCTACTTTCACCTGGGAGTTCTAGATACTCCCTTGTAGCTACATGTTCAGTAATTTAGACTCCTCCTTTATTTCCTCTACCATTGTTATCAACAGCCACATGATCCACACAGTCTTTCTAGTAGAAGCACAAAGACCTTCTAAAATACCAGAAGATATATAATGGTTCAGCAATTACTGACAAAGGAGCTGAATCCTACAAAGATAATTTCATCTGAATTCCTTTATCTGGGAACAAATGATTGGACAATTTCTTGCAAAGTTTTTCTGCCCCTACCTCCAGTCAATCTAAATTCCTTCTTCATTTCCTGGACTGCTAAGCAAAGTGTCTCTCCTTGTGGACACACACAGCTATCAGACCAGCAAGGATTTTCATAGTTTCCAGATTCTAATGACCTGCCTGGCCTTCTCAGTTTCTCCAAATGATTCTAGAAGACTTCCTGAGTGCTAGAGTCTCATATAATCTGATATTCTCAGAGTACCCAGACAAAAATTTTCACGAGGGACACTAAGCCATCTCATATTTTCTACTTCCAGCCCATGTTGGCAATTAACAATATGCCCAGACATGCAGGAGATAGCCTCAGTACAAGCCCTGATTATTACAAGGTGCATTTGGAGGGTGGTTGCTATTGAGTCAGAGCTGACTCATAACCACCCCTCCTTGAGTTTCCAAGGTGGTATCACTACGGTAGTAGATTGCCCAACCTTCCTTCCGAGGAGTAGCTGGTGGGTTTGAAATGCCAGCCTTCTGGTTAGCAGTCCAATGCCTCAGGCACTAGGCTACCAGAGCTCCCATGATGTGCTAAGGCAAAGAAGGAGATAGAAGCTCAAAAGAGATAGAGATGACTCCCAAAGACTCAAATCCTCACAGTCTCTAGGTTTGGCCTTGTCTTCTTGCTTTCCAACTATTCTAAACTATTTAGATACTTATGACTTCTTGCTTAACTGGCCCTTCCTATGGCTAAATTTTGGCAACAACTTATGAAGGCATTGGAAACTGAGAGTTCCAGATGGGACACTAACCAGGATCCCAGTTTTGACCATGAAATTATCTAGTTATTTGATCTTGAACAAGTCTCTTTACTAATCTTGACCTTCATTTCCTCATTTGTAAGTTAACTGAACCAAGAAGATCAATGAGGTCCAAACATTTTTTTTTTTTGAGAGCTTGTTTTACAATCAACATTACCTTTACATTTAGTTTAATTCCCCATTTACCAAGTCCAACACTACCCTGTCTACTCCCCTCTTTACCCTGTAACCCTTCCCCTGTGCCCCTCATATTTATTTACTCCTGTTTGTCCTGCATTTCCTCAACTTGAATGTTGGTCCTCTGGTGTCCCATGGTCTATTGCTTTAAGGATTGCATTACCACAGAGTATGTGGGTGTGTCATCCTGGGTTGAGTGGTCTGTGTGTACATCTTGTTAGCTATTGGGCTGACAGCCAGCCCCTGGGGGTGTGTTTTATTCCAGGTGCAGAGTGTATTCCAGGGCCATATTATTGGGGAATCTCACCAGATTTCAACTGACCAGTAATTCTGGTTATTATAGAGTTTTTGGATTTTGTTCCACTTTTTCCCTCCCACTCTATCCAGGATCTCCAGATTTGATCTTTTCCTGAGTGGCTGGCACTGGTAGCCAGGCACCATCTAGTTCTTCTGGTCTCTAGGGCCATTGTGTCCTATGGCTGATTGCTTCCAAGTGCCTTTTGTGTGTGTGTTCTTCTTCACTTTTGATGCTAGGAGACTGTTAGCTGCATCTTAGATGGCTGCTTGAAAACTTTTAAGACCCAGTCACTACTCACCAATGTAGGATGCGGAGCAAGGCTTTTATGTATTTTGTTGTGCCAATTGAGTCTGGTGCCCCCAGTACTATGGTCCTGAGGCAGTAGATCTATTGAATCTCCCTCCCATAGTGTCTGGTTGTCTGTGAGGGATAACTCTGTGTCTGTCTTCTATTGTTTCTGTAAGGACTGCAGGTATTTTGTATCACTGGTGTCTGTGCAAGATTAGCCTCAGCTGAATCTATCCTTGGGCTACAGTATACTTCTGTTCACTGACCCCCATCTGATCCTCTCAGGTGTTTACGTGTTTATCTGTAGCCTGGTGTTTGGTGTTAATGGTATTGTGGACACATTGGTTGGTATTAGCATCTGTCTTCTATCTCTTATGTGCACAATTTGGTGTCCTCCCATTTCCTAATGTTATCATGGTGGTCACAGATCCTTCCCGTTATCCCTCCCCCTACCCAAGTCAGCATGTGGGCCCCAACTAGCCCAAAATTAATCCTCCCCTTCCCTCACCATCCCAGTAACTTACTAAGATAGTTCCCTTTCCCAAACAAACCTTTCTCAGCTTTTTACAGTAATAGGCTCATACAGTACTTGTCTTTCTGCAATTGACTTATTTCACTCAGCATAATGTCCTCTAGGTTCATCCACATTGTGAGATGATTCACGTATCCCTCATTGTTCTTTAATGTAGCATAGTATTCCATTGTGTGGATATACCATAATTTGGTTATCCACTCATCTATTGATGGGCATTTAGGTTGTTTCCATCTCTTTGGTATAGTGAATTGTGCTGCGATGAACATAGGTGTATGTATGTCTGTTCGTGTGCTATCTCTCACCTCTTTAGGATATATTCCTAGCAATGGAATTGCTGTGTCAAATGGTACTTCTATTTTCAGTTTAAGGAAATGCCATACTGTTTGCCATCATGGTTGTATCAATTTACAATCCCACCAGCAGTGCACAAGAGTTCAAATCTCTCTGCAACCTGCCCAGCATTTCTGACCTGTTGAACTTTGCTATTATTGCCAGGGTGAGATGATATCTCATTGTTTTGATTTACATCTCTCTAATGATTAATGAGGAGCTCTGGTAGCATAGTGGCTAAGTCACTTGCCTGCTAACCAGACGGCTGGTGGTTCAAACCCACCAGCCACTCCTCGGAAGGAAGGTTGGGCAATCCTACTTCCGTAGTGATACTGCCTCAAAAACCCAAGGAGGGGTCGCTATGAGTCGGGGCCGACTCGACGGCACACAACAACAACAACAACAATGATTAATGATCATGAGCAATTTCTCATGTGTTTGCTGGCTTCCTGTATATGTTCTTTGGTGAAGTGTCTGTTTAAGTCTTTTGCCCACTTATGAATTGGGTTATTTGTCTTTTTGGTGTTGAGGGTTGAAGTTTTCCATAGATTTTGGAGATAAGTCCTTTATCAGATATGTCATAAGCAAATATTTTCTCCCAATCTGTAGGTTCTCTTTTTAACCTTTTGATGAAGTCTTTGGATGCACATAAGACTTTAATTTTTAAAAGGTCCCAGTCATCTAGCTTCTCTTCTATCTCCTGCACATTCTGGGTTATGCTTGATAGTCTATTTATGCTGTAAATTAGGGCTTCCAGATTTGGCCCTATTTTTATCTTTGATAAATTTTATAGTTTTGGGTTTTACATTTAAGTCTTTGATCCAGCTTGAGTTTGTTTTTATGTATGGTGCGAGGTATGGGTCTTGTTTCATTTTTCTACAGGTGGATATCCAGTTTTGCCAGCACCATTTGTTAAAGAGGCTGTCTCTTCCCCATTTAATGGATTTTGGATCTTTGTCAAAGATCAGTGGTCCATAGATGGATGGGTCTATATCTGGACTTTCAATTCTGTTCCATTGGTCTATCTGTCTATCATTGTACCAATACCATACTATACTATGTGGCTGTATAGTAGTTCTTAAGATCTGGTAATGTGACACCTCCCACTTTGTTTTTCTTCTTGAGAAGTGCTCTGCTTATCCGAGGTCTCTTTCCTTTCCATATGAAATTAGTAGTTAGTTTTTCCATATCCTCAAACAATTTTGTTGAAATCTGGATCAGGATTGCATTAAATGTGTAAATTGCTTTAGATAGTATTGACATTTTCACAATATTCAATCTACCTATCTATGAACAAGGTATACGTTCTTCCCTTTATGTAGTGCCCTTGCTGTCTATTAGCACAGTGTTTTATAGTTTTCTTTGTATAGGTCTTTTGTGTCTCTGGTGAGGTTTATTTCTAGATATTTTATCTTTTTAGTAGCTATAGTAAATGGTATTGTTTCTCTTATTTCTTTATCAGAGGACTCTGTTGGTGTAGAGGAATCCAACTAATCTTTGTATGTTGACCTTGTATCCTGCCACTTTTCTGAACCTCTCTACTAGTTCCAGCATTTTTTTTATTGAGTCCCTTGGGTTTTCTATGCACAGGATCATATCATCTGCAGATAGAGATAGTTTTAGTTCCTCTTTTCCAGTTTGTGTGCATTTTATTTCTCTTTTTGCCTTATTGCCCTGGCCAGGACTTCCAATACAATGTTAAATAGAAGTGGTGATAGAGGGCACCCCCGTCTGGTTCCTGATCATAAGGGTAATGCTTTGAGTCTTTCTCTATTAATAATGATGTTGGCCATTGGCTTTGCATATATACCCTTTATTATGTGAGGAATTTCCCTTCTATCCCCATTTTGCTGAGAGTTTGGAACAGGAATAGATATTGGATTTTATCAAATGCCTTTTCTGCATCGACTGATATAACCATATGATTCTTTTGTTTTTGTTTGTTTATGCGGTGGATTACATTGGTTGATTTTCTGATGTTGAACTACCCTTGTAAACCTAGTATGAATCCCACTTGGTCTGGGTATATTAATTTTTTAATATGTTGTTGGATTCTGTTGGCTAGGATTTTGTTAAAGATTTTTGCATCTATGTTCATGAGGGATACTGATCTGTAGTTTTCTTTTCTAGTGATGTCTTTCCCTGGTTTTGGTATTAGTGTTATGCTTGCATCATAAAATGAGTTGGGGAGTATTCCATCTTTTTCTATGTTCTAGAATAGCTTGAGTAGCATAGGTGTCAACTCTTCTCTGAATATTTGATAAAATTATCCGGTGAAACCATCAGAGCCAGGGCTTTTCGTTGTGGGAAGTTTTTTTTTTTTTTTTTTTTTTATGACTTGTTCAATTTCTTCTTTTGTTATAGGTCTGTTCAAGCTTTCTATCTCTGAGTGGGATAGTTTAGGTAGGTCTCATGATTCTAGAAACTTGTCCATCTCTTCTAGATTCTCAAATCTGTTGGAGTACAGTTTTTCATAATATTCTGTATCTTTTTTTATTTCAGTTGGTTCTGTTGTGATGACACCATTTTTGTTTATAATTCTTGTGATTTGGGTCTTCTCTTTCTTTTCTTTTGTTACATCTGCCAATGGTTTATTGATTTTATTCATCTTTTCAAAAACTCGCTTTTTGTTTTGTTGATTTTCTCTATGGTTTCTTCTGTTTTCTGTTTCATTTACTTCTGCTCTAATCTGTATTTATTTCCTTGCTTCTAGATACTGTAGAATTCTTTTGTTGTTCTATTTCTGGTTGTTGGAGTTGATGAGTTAAGTGTTGATTTTGTTTCTTTCCTCTTTTTTGATGTATGGGTTTATTGCTACAAACTGTCCTCTGAGTACTGCTTTCAATGTGTCTCATAGGTTTTGGTATGATGTATCTTCATTCTCATTTGTTTCTAGGAATTTGTTTATTTCAGTTTTTATCTGTTCTATTACCCAGTAGTATTTAAGCAGTGAGTTGTTCAGCCTCCATATGTTTGATGCTTTTTCCTTGCTCTTCCTATTATTAATTTCTAATTTTATAGCATTGTGATCTGAGAAGATGCTTTGTAGTATTTCAGTGCTTTTGAATTTATTGAGGTGTGTTTTATGTCTTAACTTATGGTCTATTCCAGAGAAGGATCATGTGCACTGGAGAAAAATGTGAATTGTGCTTTTGTTGGGTGAAATACTTTGTATATGTCCATGAGGTCGAGTTGGCTGATTGTATTGTTGAGGTCTTGTGTATTTTTGTTGATTTTTTTCTAGTTGATCTGTCCCTCTTTGAAAGTGGTGTGTTAAAGTCTCCTACTATTACGGTAGAGTTGCCTATTATCCCTTTTAATTCAGTTAATATTTGCTTCACATATTTTGGGGCACTTTCATTGGGTGCATAAATATTTATTATTGTAACATCTTCTTTGTCAATTGACTCTTTCAGCATCATATAATGTCCTTCTTTATTTCTTATGATGTTTTTGACCTTAATGTCTATTTTGTCAGAAATTAATATTACCACTCTTGCTCTTTTTTGGTTTCCATTGGCTTGGTATATTTTTTTCCATCCTTTAACTCTTAATTTGTTTTTATCTTTGTGCTTAAGGTGGGTCTCTTGTAGGCAGCATATTGATGGGTCTTCTTTTCTTATCCAGTCTGCCACTCTCTTTCCCTTGATAGGTGCATTTAGTCCATTCACACTGAGTGTAATTAGTGATAGATATGAATTGATTGCTGTCATTCTACTGTATTTTTTTTGTAATGTTGCTGGTGTTTCTCTGGTCCATATATTTTTCTGTGCTGAGTTCAGTTTGTTGGCTAATGTTTTCTCCCTTTTCTTCTTTATAGTTGGTTTTGTGCTTATTAAACCCATATGTTTTCCTTCCTCTGGATTTGCTTAGGGAGATTGTTACTTTTCTCTTTGGTTACCTTGGAGTATATTCTTGTCTCTACAGTTTTAAAACAGTATGTACTGTGAAGACATTGTCCTGTTTTCCTCTCCATTTAGAAGTTTGTACCTTGCTTGAACAATTTCTCTCAGAAAGATCAGCACAAGGCCAGTCCCCATGAGGCAGAGTTTAAAGATGTCCAAAGTGTTCAAACTACCATGCCACTCCATCATTTCAGACATTAACTCCTCCTCCTCCCAGTAATTTTCCACATCTTAGGGTTCTGTATTTTGCTGTAATGCTTCACAGAACTCACAGACATCCAAGGGATCATCTCACATAGTAGTGGTGGAGGCTGGCATGCTGGCGAGTCCCAGGTCCATGAGTGGGTCTGGAAGATCCTTCCAATTCTCAGGGTTTGATGAACTTCGATCAGCAGATCAGATGACAGCTGCTGTCCCAAATCCAGGGGTGAGATGAGGATGAGCCAAAACACAAAACTGGAGCAAGAGGAGGGTGAGCCTTCCCAGGAGATTCGTAAGTATACCCTCAAGGAAGCTAAGGGTGGTGATTTGAATTATACCCTCCAGCAAGGCAGAACTCAAGATACATTCCACCTGTGTTGCTCCAACAGAAATAACCTAAGTGGATGGCTTTAACAATCAGCAGCTCAAGGCAAATCCCATCACAGAGCTATTACCAGCCCAGCCAAGTTGACACCTGACCTTAACTACTACACCACCCCAAACAGGCAAGGATAATAGGATTTACAATACATCACAGAATGGAGGACAATGGCTAGAAGGGCCACATCAAACAGTTTATTGCATACCTAGAAGTTTTATTCCCTCTGATAGGTTAGTTGCTGTTGTTCTGTGCTGATTGACTTCCTTGGATTTTAGAGTACAATATTTTATGGCCTTATTTTTAGTTTCTATTTCTGATTTGGTTTTAGTGTTGATGCCATGTATTCTGATTTTGTTGATCTCTGTTGTCGGTTCTCTATTGGAAGGACTTCCTTAAGCATTTCTTGTAGGATTGGTCTGGTTTTTACAAAACCCCTTAATTTCTTTTGTCTGAGAATGTCTTGATTTCACTCTCATATTTGATGGATAATTTGGCTAGATGTAGGATTCTTAGTTGGAAGTTCTTTTCCTTCAGTGTTTTATATATGCTGATCCATTGTCTTTTTGCCTGCAAGGTTTCTGCTGAGTAATCAGAGCTCAGCCTAACCATTTGATATAAGTAATATTTCTTTTGTCCTGGGCAGCTGTCAAAATTTTTTCTTTGTCTTTGGTTTTGGAGAGTTTGATTATAATATGACTTGGTGTTTTTCTCTTGGGATCTATGTTGTGTGTGGTTCTATGAGCTTCTTGGACAAATATCTTTTCTTCTTTCATGATATGGGGGAAGTTTTGTTAGCAGGTCTTCCACAATTCAATTTTTTTTTTTTTTTTCACCTCTTCTTCTTCTGGAATTCCAATGAGTCTTACATGGTTTCTTCTCATGTCATCCCATATAATTCTCAAGTTTTCTTCATTTCTCTTAAATCTCGGTTCTGATTTTTCTTCGTACAGACTGGTGTCCAGGGATTTGTCTTCTAGTTGGGATATGTGTTCCTCAGACAGTTCTATTCTACTCTTTTGTGCTTATACTGTGTTGTCTAATTTTGTCATTTTGGTATTCATCTTCTGGATTTGTAACTTTTTTTTTTTTTTTTTGTATGAGTTCTGATTGTGCATTAATCTTATTATTTTGTTCGTGAATGATTTTCCTGAGTTCTTCCAGGGAACTGTCTGTATTCTCCTTGTTTCTGTTTAGGGTTTCCTTAGGCTCATGTAAAGCTCTATAAATATATCTTCTAAATTCCTTCTCAGATAATTCTATTGCCTCCTCTTCCTCTATGTTTAATGAGACCTTTGTTTGTGGTTTTGCTTCTAATGTCTTGTCTTTTTTTTTTTTTTCCATTTGATTTGAGGTTGCCTGTTGTTTCCTAGACATTTTGAGGTTGTCTTTAACTGTTGGTTATGTATTGATTCATTTTGTCTTGGTTTAATAGTTTAATATTTTGAAAAGGTGAAGGTGGTATATTTTATTTTTTTAGTTATTAATTCAGGTATGCTGGTTGCTCTGCAGTTTTCTTTGTGATGGTATAATCACTGTGTGGAATGTGGATATGAGTTTCTGTTTGTCATAAAGAGGGTTTAGAGTTTGAACCAGGAGGCTGATGTGGTTTCTTCTATTGAATGAGTGAAGTTATTGGTGAAGAAGGTGGGAGCTGAAGAAGGAAAGTTCGCTGTTGCTTGGGGCAGTTTCTAGGGCTTTGAGCAGGCTGCTACTGATGACATTGTACTGTTATTCACAGGCCTGCAGCTCAATTTCAGCAAAGACTCCAGTTGTTAGGGATCGCCACTTTCAGCCAGTCTCAGACATATGCAAAAACCCCTCTCCCAAGGCCCATAAGAGCCAAAAAGCTGACCCAAGACAAGTTCCTGGCTCTGCGATCCACCATGGGAGTTTCTCTTTCTGGCCCTGCCTGCCCACAGCCCTGGCCCAACCAGCCCAGACTGTGATCCACCTAGGGTGTTCTTCTGTTGGTCCGCCCACCTGCTATGCCAAAGATCCCCTCAGTTTCAGTGGTGCTGGAGTCAGGAGAGTGCCATCTAGTAATCTGTGGTCCCAATATTACTGATGAAGTCAAGCACAGGGCTCTCAGTACCACTAAGATGACCCAAGCCTACTAGGTGACCCGCTGCAGGGGCACCTCCATAGGCCTGCCCTCCTGCAGCACCAATGGACTCTCTGCTCAGGTTTCAGTGGTGCTGGACATGCCCATTTGCACCTAGCTGACACAAGTTACTGATAAAATCAACTGCTAAAGGTAGATCCCTAGGGTGATCGCTGGTATGCGTGGTGTGGTGTGTCTTCTTCTTTTACCCAAGGAGGTCTTGGATAGCCATTCTCGACTGCTGGTTGGTGCTCCCCTAAGGAAGTCTCTGATGGCTTTTCTTGGCTGCCTATCGGTGCACCACAGGATAGATCTTCTGATCTTGTTATTTTTTTCCCTGTGCTTTTCTCTTTCTAATTCTACTCCTCTGAGTTTGGTGCACTCTGACTCAGTGAGCTGTTCAGAGTACCAGAATCCCTAATTAAAACTGCCATACCTAGTTTTTCAAGCACTGAGATGCTAGAGGGAAATAATGTGGTGATTACTGACGAGACTCCATTTTGAAACTCAGAGATCCAAACATTTTTGATCTAATACTTTGAATCAAAGATGTTGAGCATGCATCCACAATATGTGTTTATTTATCAATTATATACATGTAAAACTGTACTAAATTTAATATGTGCATTATAAAACACACGTATATAAATTAAACATGAATGGACAACATTTTGAAATATTCTTAAAATCTTTACTAACATAGTACCTGAATATGCTTTGTGTATTTTGAAAATCTTAATTTGCTATTTATGGCAATTATTTGAGGTCTGATTCTCAGTTTGGTTTATTCCAATGTGTGTGTGCATGTGTGAGATTTGGGTGAAAGTTTACAGAGCAAATTCATTTTCTATACAACAGTTCATATGCATTTTGTTTCATGACATCAATTACAATCTCCATAATTTCACAACTTTCTTCCCACTTCCTCCCTTGATTACCTTTTCCCTGTGTCCTTCTTTCCTATGCATCCCTGCCCTCTGAGCTATCTCTTTGTGCAAATAAAGCCCTTTTGATTTCCTATGAATGATTTTTCTAAGGAGTCTATGTACCTGGTGTATATGCTCACCTTATATGTCTGGAAGCCATGGGAGTGAATTTAATTCCAGGCCTGAAGGGTGACTAGGGGCCAAAGTCTTAAGGGTTTCACCAGTCTCTACCAGACCAGTAAGCCTGGTCTATTTTTTTTTTTTTTAAGATTTTTAGTTTTGTTCCACATTTTTCTCCAACTCTATCCAGTGTCTCCTATTTTGATCCCTTCCTAGTGGTTGATAGTGGTAGTCAGGTACCATCTAGTTCTTTGTCTCAGGGCCATGTAGGTTGTGCTTCTCATGGTCCACTAGTCCCTTGGAGTAAGTATTTCCATGTATCTTTGATTTTCTTCATTCTTCTTTGCTCTGAACAAGGACCTTTGGTCATTTGACTACTAGCCAAAAGGTTGGCAGTACAAACCCACCAGCTGTCCAGAAGAAATAAGATGGGGCAATCTACTTCTGTACAGATTTGCCACCTTGGAAACCCAATGGGGGTCACTATGAGTCAGAATCAACTCAATGGCAGTGGGTTTTTTTGGTTTTACTTTTTTCTCTGGATGAGGAGTGACCAATTGTTGGATCTTAGAGGGCTGTTTGCAAGCTTTTAAGACCCCAGTCACTACTCACCAAAGTAGGATGTAGAACAATGCTTTTGTGTAGTGGGTTATGCCAGTTGAGCTTCATGTCCCCTGTGACTATACTCCTGAGCCCATGGCCCCAATAACTCACTCCTTCAAGGTGTTGGGTTATAGATAAGAAGTTACCATGATTTTTCCCAATTAGATCTATTATATATATATGGACATTTTTATAGCACATACAAATACTGATGTAGAAATATCATATGCCAAAATTATATATAGCCATGGATATACAGGTCCCACCCACAAGAGGAAGGAAAGAAAATCTGGGCAACAAGACTGACCCAGCAGCAGTGCCAGGAATCCAGGTAAAGGAAGGGTTGAGAGGTTTTAAACAGCTAAGGAAGACAAACTTCTCTGTCAGTTTGTTGTACTGTGGTGGCTTGCATACTGATGTGAGGCTTGAGGCTATGCCACTGGTGTTTCAAATACCAACAGGGTTGCATGGTGCACAGGTTTCAATGCAGCTTACAGACTGAGACAGACTAGGAAGAAGGAAGAGGCCATCCACTTCTCAAGGAATTGGCCAGGGAAAAACCTTATGAATAGCAGAGAAAACTATCTGATACATTACTGAGCAACTTTAAGTGGAAACGTTGTCTGACTCAGTGCAGGAGGATGAGCCCCTTAGATCAGAAGGCTCTCAAAATAAGACTGGGAAAGAGCTGCATCATCAGAGTAGAACCAACCTTACTGATATGGATAAAGTAAGGCTTTCAAGACCTCCATTTGCTGATGTGGAATGACTCAAATTGAGGAGAAACAGCTGCAAACATCCATTGATAATTGCAACACGGGATGTACAAAGTATGACTCTAGAAAAATTGGAAGTTTTCAAAAATGAAGTGAAATGTATAAGGATTGATATCCTAGGCATTAGTGAGCTGAAATGGACCAGTTTTGGCCATTTTGAATGAGAAATCCATATGATCCACTATGCCGGCAATGATAGTTTGAAGAAGAATGGCATGGCATTCATAATCACAAAGGATGTTTCAAGATCTGTCCTGAAGTGCAATGTGAGGAAGAATGATAAGACTTTCATTCAAATTTATGAACCACCCACCAAAGACAAAGATGAGGATATTGAAGATTTTTATCAACTTCTGCAGTCTGAAATTGACCAAACATACAATCAAGATGTGTTAATTATCAGTGGTGACTAGAATGCAAAAGTTGGACACAAAGGGGAATTACTGGTGGTTGGAAATTTTGGCCTTGGTGACAGAAATAACCCTGGAGATTGAATGATAGAATTTTGCAAGACCTATGACTTATTCGTAGCAAATGCCTTTTTTCAACAACACAAACAGCAGCTATATACATGGACTTCACCAGATGGAGTACACAGGAATCAGACTGACTACATCTGTGGCAAGAGGCAATGGAAAATCTCAATATCTTCAGCCAAAATAAGGCCTGGAGTTGATTGTGGAACAGGCCATCAACAGCTCACATGCAAGTTCAAGTTGAAGTTGAAGACAATTAAAACAAATCCAAGAGAGCCAAACTATGATCTTGAATATATCCCTCCTGAATTTGGAGATCATCTAAAGAATAGATTTGATGTGTTGAACACCAGTGACCAAAAGCCAGAAGAATTGTGGTATGACATCAAGAACATCATCCATGAAGAAAGCAAGAGGTCATTAAAAAGACATGAAAGGAAGAAAAGATCAAAATTGATGTCAGAAGAGACTCTGAAACTTGCTCTTGAATGGAGAGTAGCTAAAGCAAATGGAAGAAATAACAAGATAAAAGAGCTGAACAGAAGATCTCAAAGAGCAGCTCAAGAAGACAAAGCCCATTACTATAATGAAATCTGCAAAGACCTGGAGATGGAAAAACCAAAAGGGAAGAACACACTCAGCATTTCTCAAGCTGAAAGAAATGAGGAAAAATTTAAGCTTCGAGTTGCAATATTGAAAGATTCTATGGTCAAAATATTGAATGATGCAGGAAGCATCAAAAGAAGATGGAAGGAATACACAGAGACACTGTACCAAAAAGAACTGGTATCTTCATCCATTTCAGGAGGTGGCATATGTTCAAGAACCAATGATATTGAAGTAAGAAGTCAAAGCTGCACTGAAGAAATTGGTGAAGAACAGAGCTCCAGGAATTGATGGAATACCCATTGAGATGTT
>NW_006921780.1:483891-485934 GCF_000298275.1 Orycteropus afer afer | reverse complement strand
ACTATGGACTGCTAAAAGAACTAACAAATCTGTCTTGGAGGAAGTGCAGCTGGAATGCTCCTTGGAAGCAAGAACGGCCAATTTGTCTCACCTACTTTGGTCATGTTGTCAGAAGGGACCATTCCCTAGAGAAGATGTCATGCTTGGTAAGAGAAGGTTCCACAAAAGAGGGGAAGGTCCTCAATGAGGTGGATTGACACAGTGGCTGTGGCAATGGGCTCAAGTATAGCAAGGATAGCAAAGCTAGCATGGGACTGAGCAGTGTTTCATTCTGCTGTGCATAGGGTCGCTATCAGCCAGAGACAACTCAATGGCATTTGACAACAACAACAACAACAACAGCAGCAGCACTTTGAAATATTCAGGCTGTCTGTGCCGTCAGGATAGCTGACAGCCTGCAGCTCCATTTGTCTCCTTACTCACTGTTTTCATTCAGGTTCTTCTACTGAGAAAAACAAAAAACCAAACTCACTGCCATCAAGTTGAATCTGACTCATAGTGACCTCTCTTTTGGTTTCTAAGGTAGTATCTCTATGGAAGTAGATTGCCCAGTCTTCCCTCCAAGGAGCGGCTGGTGGGTTTGAAATGCCAGCCTTCTGGTTAGCAGTCAAATGCCTTAGGCACCATGCCACCAGAGTGACCCCCATTAGCTGCTGTTTAATTCACCTCTTTATCCCTCCTTTCAAAGCTCAGGGCTCCAGGATTATTTTCTGTATCTGTGTCAATTGGTTTCTCTTTTCTTTGGTGAAGAAGTTCTGTGTAGCTTGCTCCCCATTCTACCACCTTACCAGAAATGAAAAATTTTTAAAGATTCTCATTTTCCTATACTCCAATGGATTTTCTCCCACCTCACCTTGGGAACCCCTGGGCTTGATGACAACAATGGTCTCTTTCAGAATTCTCTGATTTTAAGGAAATGTGTATATGAAACCAGAGGTTCTGTGATGCCTGGAGGGAGACATGCAGTAGAAAAAGCTGAGAATCATAGCTCCCAATGTACAGGAACCAAGAGAAATTGGAGGTCATGACATGGATGTAAAAACACTCTGAGATATGAAAAGTACAATACAAAGGCTGAGGCCTTCAGCATCAGGCAGAGGTCACTTTATATTTTATATGGGTATATGGCAGGGCCAAATGTAAACCACTTGTTTAGATTTAGCAGGAATCCTATACATCCAACACCAGGACTTGGCATCTCTATCCTGATGAGATAGCAGAAGCCATCTTTCTTTTAACTAGCAGATGGCTCATTTTCAAGTTTAACCATTCCTGTTCAATAAACTGTCCCACAACACACATACTCCTCCTTAGTCAAACTCTTATGTAAAGCACAGCTTAAGATACTTACCAATCTTCTCTTGTCAATGACGCATACAATTTATATCTAATGCACTCTGCACAGATATGCATATTGGCTCATCTAGATTTCCTCACAACTTAGAACCAGAAGTCATACTGCTCATATTCCACATTATTGATTTTCTGTTCTTCCCAGCTGTCCCATTTCCACAATTATAAATTTAAATGGAAATGATTACTAGTGCTATATCTGGATTTTTCATACCAATCTAGACTAATGCAATCATCTGTCTAACCATCAATTTTTGAGCATCTACTATATTCCAGGCAAAGTTCCAGCTTCTGGAAATAGAGCGGTGAAGAAACAGACAAGTTTCCTTTCTTGTGACCATAAATTCTAGTGGGGGGGAATCAGATACATAGCAATAATAGATAGGTAGGTAGACTGACAGATAGACAGGCAGACAGACAGATAGATAGGTATTCACGAAAGCACAGATGCCATTGAGTTGACTCTGATTCACGGCAAACCCCTGTGTGTCAGAGTAGAACTGGGCTACCTAGGGTTTTCAATGTTGATGTTGTTGTTGTTATGTGCCATTGAGTCAGACCTGACTCATAGTGACCCCTTCTTGGGTTTCCAAGGCAGTATCACTATGCTGATCCTCCTATTATTGATTTCTAATTTGATAGCATTATGATCTGAGAAGATGCTTTGCAATATTTCAATGTTTTTAAATT